>NC_084625.1:17082770-17132770 GCF_033978795.1 Nerophis ophidion | reverse complement strand
TGCTATCCCGGGCCAGAACGTAATCTTCTGTTCGAGTACAGTAAGTTGTCTAATGAAGCTCTATGCATTTCTCTCTCTTTGGTTCTCCTCTGTCGTGTTGATTGGTCTTGTGGTCTCCAGTTTGTCGTTTCTTGCAGCAACCCCTACGTTCCCGCGTGACCAGCTGTGTGTCTTGTCTCCCTGCGTTCCCTCTGCTTCCCTTACTGCCTCTCGGATCTCGTCCTCCTGCCTGAACATGGACCTTCGACGCCTCTCTATCGCCCCCGACTTCCTGCCTGCTCACGGATCGTCGAGCCAGCCCTGCCCCTTTTGGATTTGCCTCTCGCATAACACTCCGGTAACACTCAGCAGTTGATTCCTACACATAGTCACACACATCATATACACTCTTTGGTCCTGGGCATGACGTTAAAGTGCATCCGGCAGTGGAGGCTCCTCTATGGGGTCTTGGGGCGCTAGGAGGTTAACCCCTTTACTACTTTACCCCCGATGGCCCTTGGCAAAGGCCTAGTACCTGGCGAAGTAGGCAGAAGACGGTAGATTTAAGAACGGCTGCGATGGCAGGAGAAGGCTGCAGCAGAAAAGGGTCCCCAGTCGTCTTGGACTCCATGCCACTGGACGCTGACCCTATTCTGTAAAGGATCTTGTGGTGACTGTCTGTGCACCAGTCTCCCCACGTTAAACAAAGTCACGCACAGGCATCCTCCTTAAAGAGATACAGCCCCTACCAGGAGGATTGTCATACTCGTTCGAGTGACCACCGATGATACACCCTTTTGGCTCAGTCACACTCCATACCCTTGTTTATTAATATTATATATATATATATATATATATATATATATATATATATATATATGTGTGTGTCTTAATTGGATTATCTAGAGAATAGTGCTCGATACCGTGGTAGAGCGCAATATGTAGGTCTGGGAAAAATCACAGGACTACTTCATCTCTACAGAACTGTTTCATGAGGGGTTCCCTCAATCATCAGGAGATTTTTGTTGATTGAGGGAACCCCTCATGAAACAGTTCTGTAGAGATGAATTAGTCTTGTGATTTTTCCCACACACACACACACACACACATATATATACATACATATATACATATATACAGACATATATATACATACATATATACATATACATACATACATATATACATATACATACATACATATACATACATACATATATACATATACATACATATATATATATATATATATATATATATATATATATATACATACATGCATACATACATACATACATACATACATACATACATACATACATACATATATATATATATATATATATATATATATATATATATATATATATATAGCTTAATACTACACCCCTGTTGTCTGTGCGGTCTCCTCTTCCTGTACACTAAACATAATGTAAAGAGAAATTATATGAAATTATGTGTGATGTATTATACTGTAAGTGTGTTCATATGTGAAATAAACTAAACTCAATCAATCAATCATTTATGGCTTTGCAGATGAAGCGTTTATGGGTGTTTTTATTAGAGGTGCAATAGATGACTCCCTATAACCAGCATTGTTAGTTGCCTCTTGCTAGCAGTTTTTCACTATTTAGAATGCAGAGAGAAGAGAGAGACCTGCATGTTTTGGTCTCACATGGGCAAAAATACACAATTAAAAGTGCCAAATGAAAACAGCTAAATGTTGCATACCCTTGACTGTTGCACTGATTGGAACCCCAACGTTGGATGTAGCTTCTGTATTGTTTCTTCTGTGGACGATAAAAAGGCGCAATTTATGGGACGGTTGATGAGAATGATTCCGAAAGACAATGAAAAGAGTGCATGAACTTGAAGGATGCTCACCTCTCCCCGAGTGTCCTTTCACTTTGTTTTTAAGGCCCTCTTCATCCTAACACAACCTCCCTCTCCTCAGGGGAGAACATCTTTCTCCTCTCGGTTTGACACCATCGATCGCTTTCCCTGCTCCAGTTCAAGGATGAGTCACTTTTCCTCCACTCGGCCAAGCGCCTTTTTCTCCCACGCTCTCGTCTGCCTCTGTGTAAATATGCATAACAGCGTGTTAATAAGTATGACTGCACCCCATGCAAGTTACGTCAATAAGGACACGTTGGCACAATCACCGAGGTGGAGGTCAGTCAAGCCACCAGTTGGTGCGATTTCATACAGAATTTAAAAAAAAATTGCAAAGTGAAAAGAAGAAAACAGATTGAAAAAACATGAACCTGTTTTCGGAATGTATACAATTTCAAAAAAATTTATTATTTACTTTTTTTTTTAAATGATAGTTTTAAAATAATAAAAAAAACACCACTGAATAAAATAAAATGAATATTTATCATAATTAATAAAATAATACATGTTTATGAGGAAAATTTTAATATTTATATTAAAAGCAAGTAATATATAATTAATACAATGTTAATGTATGCATTAACAATAAATAACTCAATTATTTGAAACTAAATTAAATAATAGCATCCTGATATGTTGTCATATACTGTGATTGATAAATACACTGAAATACAATTTACATTGTATTTATTGACAGTGAAAATAATGAAATAGTAAAATATAAATATTGAGAAATAATGAAAATAAAATACAAACTGTCACTTCTAATTAATAAAATAAAAATGCATACAACATATACCATGATAAAAATACTTAAATATTTGATATTCTTCATGTAGTAATTATATATTAAAACTAAAAGCAATTAATATATAATGGACCCCGAGAGGTATGAGCGGTAGAAAACGGATTGATGGATGAATATATTAATAGTTAATGTTAATAGGTAAAATGTGTGTGTGTGTACTAAATAATAACATCCTGCTATACAGTATAAACCAAGTAAAATATTAAATATAATACTGTGATTAATAAATGAAATACATTAAAATGACATTGGTTTAAATGATAAGAGAACAGAACTTTCCTCCAGAAGGTCTTATCTTTGTCCATGTGATGTCAGTTGAAACAAAAATTAAACTGTTTGGCCACAATAACCAGCAATACGCGACCCCTAAGGGAATAAGCGGTAGAAAATGGATGGATGGATGTTTGGAGGAGAAACGGTGAGGCCTTTCATCCCAGGAACACCACAACTATCGTCAAGCATGGTGGTGGTATTATTACGCTCTGAACCTGTTTTGTTGCCAATGGAACTGGTGCTTTAAAGAGAGTAAATGGGACAATGAAAAAGGAGGATTACCTCCAAATTATTCAGAACAACCTAAAATCATCAGCCTGGAAGTTGGGTCTTGGGCGCAGTTGGGTGTTCCAACAGGACAATGACCCCCAAACACACATCAAAAATAAAGGAATGGCTAAATCAGACTAATATTAAGGTTTTAGAAACAAGTCCATGTCAGAAAACCAACAAATGTAGCTGAACTGCACCAATTGTGTCAAGAGGAGTGGTCAAAAACTCCACTAGAAGCTTGCGGATAGCTACCAAAAGCGCCTTATTGCAGTGAAACTTGCCAAGGGACATGTAAGCAAATATTAACATTGCTGTATGTATACTTTTGACCCAGCAGATTTGGTCACATTTTCAGTAGACCCATAATAAATTCATAAAAGAACCAAACTTCATGAATGTTTTTTGTGACCAACAAGTATGTGCTCCAATCACTACATCACAAAAACATAAGAGTTGTAGAAATTATTGGAAACTCAAGACAGCCATGACATTATGTTCTTTACAAGTGTATGTAAACTTTTGACCATATATATATATATATATATATATATATATATATATATATATATATATATATATATATATATATATATATATATATATATACACATATATATATGTGTGTATATGTATATATATGTATTTATATATGTGTGTATATATATATATATACATATATATATATATATATGTATACATATATATATATATATATATATATAAATACACACATATATATACACATACACACATATATACATATATATACATACATATATATACATATATACACATATATATATACACACACACACATATATATACATACATATATATATATATATACACATATACATACATATATATACACATATATATATATACATACATATATACATATATATCCATATATACACATATATACATACATATATATATCCATATATACACATATATATACATACATATATATATACATATACATATATATACATATGTATATATATATATGAATGTATATATATGTGTGTATATATATGTGTATATGTATGTATATATATGAATGTATATATATGTGTGTATATATATATGTGTATATGTATGTATATATATGAATGTATATATATGTGTGTATATATATATGTATATATATATATATATATATATATATATATGTATATATATATATATATATATATATATATATATATATACACACTAGATTAAACATCCTAATATACAACTCATATATTGTAATTAACAAATACACTGAATTAAAAAGACATTGCTTTCGTTAATTGCAAAAACTAATGTAAAAATAACATTTCAAACTAATGAAAATAAATCATAAAACCGATCTTGCCTAGTGAATAAATGAGTGTAGTAAAAATTAAAGTAAAAAAGTAAAAATGTTTTTCATGTAGTAATTCATAAAATAATATTAAAAGTGATTAACATATAAATACAATGATCATTTATAAAGCTATAACAACTAAAGAAAAAATTCTGAAAAATTAAACATTGATATCCTGATACACACTGTATTGCCAATAGTATTTGTTCACCTGCCTTGACTCACATATGAACTAGAAGTGCCATCCCATCCCTCACCCATAGCGTTCAATATGATGTGGGTCCAACTTTTGCTAATACAGCTTCAACTCTTCTGGGAAGGCTGTCCACAAGGTTGCGGATTGTGTTTATAGGAATCTTCCACCATTCTTCCAAAAGCGCATTGGTGAGGTCACACATTTCTAATTCATCCCAAAGGTGTTTTATCAGGTGCAGGTCAAGACTCTGTGCAGGCCAGTCAAGCTCATCCACACCACACTCGGTCATCCATGTCTTTATGGACCTTGTTTTGTGCACTTGTGCTCAGTCATGTTGGAAGAGGAAGGGGCCCGCGCCAAACTGTTCCCACAAGGTTGGGAGCATGGAATTGTCCAAAATGTTTTGGTATCCTGAAGCATTCAAAGTTCTTTTCACTGGAACTAAGGGGAAAAGCCCAACTCCTGAAAAACAACCATCCATAATTCCTCCTCCACCAAATTTTACACTGGGCACAAGCAATCCAAAATGTACCGTTCACTTAGCAACCTCCAAACCCAGACTCATCCATCAGATTGCCAGATGGAAAAGCGTGATTCATCACTCCAGAGAAGGCGTCTCCACTGCTCTAGAGTCCAGGGGCGCTTTGCATTGAACTTGGTAATGCATGGCTTAGATGCAGCTGCTCGGCCATGGAAACCCATTCCATGAAGCTCTCTGCGTACTGTACGTGGGCTAATTGCAAGTTCACATGAAGTTTGGAGCTCTGTAGCAACTGACTGTGCAGAAAGTCTTTGCACGATGCGCTTCAGCATCCGCTGACCCCTCTCTTGTCACTTTACGTGGCCTACCACTTGGTGGCTGAGTTGCTGTTGTTCCCAAAATCTTCCATTTTGTTATAATAAAGCCGATAGTTGACTTTTGAATATTTAGGACTGAGGAAATTTCACAACTGGATTTGTTGTACAGGTGGCATCCTATGACAGTTCCACGCTGGAAATCACTGAAAGCGGCCCATTCTTTCACAAATGTTTGTAGAAACAGTCTCAATGCCTAAGTGCTTGATTTTATACACCTGTGGCCAGGCCAAGTGATTAGGACACCTGATTCTGATCATGTGGATGGGTGGCCAAATACTTTTGGCAATATAGTGTATAAGAGTAAGTCCTACTCGAATTTGAAAAGCAAACTTCGGAAAAAAAGAAATGTCAAAGCAGATGAACATGCTTGATTACATACATTTAATTCCCATCAATTGGAAATCCATTTCATGTCAAGGGCGGCCATTCGAATGCAGAAAAATGAGCTGTCAGTCATAGAAATGACATTGGAGCCTCCTTCCGCTCCTCAGGAAGTTGCCTGAAAAAAAAAAAATGAAAAAAAAAGAGAGACGTTTGCTGGCATAAAGAGAACTCATTCAGACATTACGAGAACAAATTGAAAGTGAAATCATTGTAATTGTTGTGCTTTTTAATGATCTTTTTTCAAATGTGATCTATACAAATGGTGCCTGGAGACACATGAGTGTGTGGGGGAAAAAAAAACCTTGACAGGCTGTGAAAATATAGCAATGGTTTCTTTTACCAAGGTGAGCGTGTCCCACCGTTATTTCGCGGCTCGTGCAGGTCGACGTCAAGTGGGGCGGTTCACCGACTCTTTGGCAACACATTCCTGGGAACACAACTCAAAACAACGTCAGTCGCTTAATGGCTACACCGCAAAAACTGAAATCTAAGTAAGATTAAATATCTCAAATAAGGGTGATATTTGCTTATTTTCTGTCTGATAAAATAATTATTCTCACTAAGCAGACTTTATGTTAGAAGTGTTTTACTTGTTTTAAGGGTTTTGGTCCTAAATTATCTCAGTAAGATATTACAGCTTGTTGCTGAGATTTGATGAGTAAAACATCATTGAAGCTATTTTTGTCCAAAACACAGCCAGCAATGGTGCACAGGAACGCGAGGAAGAAGGGGGGAAAAGGCGAACAAAATGTTCAAAAGTCCCAATTTTGTCAAAAATACCTCCCCGGGTTCCAGTCCCACGAGTCCCGCCGCCGGCCGCACAAGTCCCGGGATGCAAAAAATGTCCAAAACGCACCCGGCAAAGTCCCACGGGAAGTGGGGAAGAAAAGTAAGAAAAGTCGGCATAAGTCCCTGTGGAGAGACGGAGCCGACGAGCCGACAGCAGGGTAGGATAAACAGCGGTTCTACTCAAGATGGTGGCCAGGGGGCGGAGTGTGCGGCTGAGCGAAGAGGCGGGATGTGCTTGGAGCGACAATCCAAGTCAGGTGCGTAGATCACACACCTGCTCTCAATCCCTGCATCTTCTCCGTCTTCTGCCACGATTACTTCTCCTTATCCCTTTTTTTTTCTGCAGGAGAAGATGCAGGGATTGAGAGCAGGTGTGTGAGCCATGCACCTGACTTGGATTGCCACAGCGTCGCTCCAAGCGCGCCACGCCTCTCCGCTCCGCCACACACTCCGCCCCCTTGGCCGCCATCTTGAGTAGGACGGCCATTTGTCCTACCCTGCTGTTGGCTCGTCGGCTCCGTCTCGACAAAAGTCCCCAAAATTTTCAAAATACCTACCCAGGTTCGAGTCCCACATGTCCCGGCGCTGGCCGCGCAAGTCCCGGGATGCCCAAAATCTCCATAACACACCCAGCCGAGTCTCACGAGAAGGGGGCATAAAAGTTGGAAAACTCGTCAAAAGTCCAAAAAATGTTCTAAATACCTACCCAGGTTCGAGTCCCACAAGTCCCGGGATGCCCAAAATGTCCATAAAACACCCAGCCGAGTCCCACGGGGAGGGGGGAATAAAAGTTGGAAAAGTTGGCAAAAGTCCCAAAAATGTTCAAAATACCTACACAGGTTCGAGTCCCACAAGTCCCGGGATGCCCAAAATGTCCATCACACACCCAGCCGAGTCTCACGGGGAGGGGGGGTAAAAGTTGGAAAACTCGAAAAAAGTCCCAAAAAATGTCTAAATACCTACCCAGGTTCGAGTCCTACAAGTCCAGGGATGCCCAAATTGTCCATTACACACCCAGTCGAGTTTCACGGGGAGTGGGGATAAAAGTTGGAAAACGCGACAAAAGTCCCCAAAATGTTCAAAATACGTACCCATGTTTGAGTCCCACAAGTCCCGGGATGCCCAAAATGTCCCAAACACACCCAGCCGAGTCTCACGGGGAGTGGGGATAAAAGTTGGAAAACTCGACAAAAGTCCCCAAAATGTTCTAAATACCTACCCAGGTTCGAGTCCCACAAGTCCCGGGATTCCCAAAATGTCCAAAAAACACCCAGCCGAGACTCACGGGGTGGGGGAGGATAAAAGTTGGAAAACTTGGCAAAAGTCCCAAAAATGTTCAAAATACCTACCCAGGTTTGAGTCCCACAAATCCCAGGATGCCCAAAATGTCCATAACACACCCAGCCGAGTCTCACAGGGAGAGGGGATAAAAGTTGGAAAAAGTCTTAAAAATTGCCAAAATACCTACCCAGGTTCGAGTCCCACATGGAGTGCCACAAGTTCTGAGAATGGTGGCACTCGAACCAGGTCGGATTTTTTAACATTTTACCGCCTTTTCTCACTTTTCTCCTTGCCTTCCCGTGGGACTTTGCTGGGCGCGTTTTGGACGTTTTCGGCATCCCAGCCACCGGCAGGACTTGTGGGACTCAAACCTGGGTAGGTATTTTGGACATTTTTCAGACTTTTGCCGACTTTTCCAACTTTTATCCCCCCTCCTCGTGGGACTCGGCTGGGTGTGTTATGGACATTTTGGACATCCCGGGACTTGCCCGGCCATACATAAGATCTTATGTTAGAGTGTTTTACTTGTTTTAAGGGATTTGGTCCTAAATGATCTCAGTAAGATATTACAGCTTGTTGCTGAGATGTTATGACCTATATTGAGTAAAACATGCTTGAAACTAGAATATCAAGGGTTGCAAAGCTGTGTCATCAACACTCACAAGTATAAAACTACTTTTTTAAAGTATTCTTTTCTTATTTCAAGCATGAAAAAAAAAAATCATGACTTTGACACAATTGTGGTTCATATTAAAACAGATGACAGCCAAATGGACTTTGCTGTTTTATTTTCAATGAAACACTAGAAAACACATACTCATATAGTAGTGCACTTATTAGTGAGAATATACTTATTTTAAGGTATTTTTGGGTTCTTTGAGGTTAGCTAGATTTACTTGTTTTGGAAAGTCTTGACAAGCCGAATTTTCTTGTTCTATTGGCAGATAATTTTGCTTAGTTCAAATAAAATACCCCTCATTTTTTTTTCTTGTTTTTGAACACTGACTTTTTGCAGGGTACTTTATCCTTACACTCAGACGTGGGGGGCCGAGAGAAGAAAGAATATGCCTCACAAAATGGAACAAGTTTTTTTCGCAAGAAGGTGTGAAAGTGGCAAAAGGATGGAAGGTGTACAAAATAACACCGTCTGACACAACGTGTGAGTTTCCGTGCAAAAAAAAAAAAAACGGTTTTCAATTTTTTTTTTTTTTTATCTTTTTATTCTTTGATTCACTTGTTGCCCGCCATCCAAAAACATTACGCACCAAAATTAGTTTAGTTGCAGTTAATCAAACAGGGCCAAGATAAGTAAACACATGTCTAGAATAATAATTATTATAAAAAGAATCACGTCCGACCAAACATTGCAGTGGACTCACTGGCACTCATCTAAGGTGGACGCTCTTTTCTCTCCCTTATCTCTCTACTGCTTAAGTAAAAGAACCAATGATAGTCACACACTTGTCCTCTGCTTTTGACCCATCCCCTTGATCACCCCCTGGGAGGTGAGGGGAGCAGTGGGCAGCATCTGTGCCGCGCCCAGGAATTATTTTAGTGAGTTAACCCCCAATTCCTACCCTTGATGCTGAGTGCCAAGCAGGGAGGTAATGGGTCCCATTTCTATAGTCTTTGGTATGACTCGACCGGGGTTTGAAGTCACAACCTACCGAACTCAGAGCGGACACTCTAACCACTAGGCCACTGAGTAGGTTGCTTGCTTCTTTGTCTTGTCTTAACGTTCTTGTTGCCTCTTTTTGGACTTCTCTCCAAATTTTAAATTGGAACTATTTGAACTGGCCTCAATAAAATTGACAAGATCTTGGGTTTGGGGGAACCTGCTTGGACTCTGCGGACTCTTGGGAGAAGAAGGAGTGCCGCGTGCCTGGCGACCCTTTCGGTCGAGAACGTGAAGATATCCATCTATTGGGAAATTTTACAACAGGACATCTGATTGGAGTAATAGTTGCTCTGTTTTTTTTCGACAAATTGGAAGTTTCTGGCAGTCTTCATAGTACCCCAAAGCTGCCACAAATGATTGGAGGATGCGGGAAAGAACTGTGGACACTCATGTGATTTGGATAACATTGAACTGTCTGCCCGCAGGATGAATTTGAGGACCAGTCATAGACAATTTAAAACATTCTAACTTGGATTGTTCCCTGGCTTCGAAACTTTACCGAAGGACAGTGCGGCGAAGACACAACAAGCTCCCTTCTTGTCTCGCATGGACACACACCTGTTGTTGTTGACTTTGGACTGACTATCGGCTGCACAACACCAAGGCCGCGGAACGGAGTCACGCGGCAGGCTTGCACACACACATGCATCCACAAAAATTATACGCCACACACACACATACCCCAACCCCTATCAAATGCCCTTGACGCGAATCTCTTAGGGGTGATGGACGGCTGGGCAGCGCCTGAAGAGTTGCAGCCTGCTACCGTAGCCCCCACTCTCCCCTCTGTGGCAAGTCTTGAGATGTATGTTGTAATATGTATATGTGCTTTGCTATGGAGGTTTTTTTCCCATTCCAGACTGGGCTCCATTAGGACCCAGTCAAAATTGTATTTTTTACTCATCCTCCCCCAGCATTTACCTTTTTTTCTGATCTTTTACGGGGTGCCTTGTGGCGACCCATCAGTGTTCCTGTTCTGTAACCCTGTACACTTTGTTTGTCTAATCTTGAACAGGTTTGTGCAATGACAATAAAGACCTACCCTACACTACTGAGAAGCAGTTTCGGTGGAAGTGCAAAAACAAAAAGGGCTTGAATCTGATTTTTCATTGTTTTATTGACAGATTCGGTTGTCATGCACAATCGCTACCAATTAAAAACTTTTGTTATCCGGTCGGAATTAGTTTTATCATCATTGGTCAATTACCAAGCCTTGATGAAATAGTGTGTTTTTTCGCTCAGCTTTTTTGGGAAATTCTTAGGTCTGGGCTATTCAGCAGGCGGCCCACCATACTAATTAATTAAAAACAGTACTTTATTGCTTCTTTATTTTTTTTATTAATCAATCCAACAAAGTAATACGCAATAAATCCATAATAATACAATTCCAATTCCAAAACCAAACCAAGCAACATTCCGAATAGCAATCAACAGATTAATTGAGGACACACAAACATGACACAAGACAATCCAAAAGTAGTCAAACAAAAATGAATAATATCAACAACAGTATTAATATTAATAAGAATTCAAACATAGCAGTGATTAGAAATCCCTCATTGAAGTTATCATCACAGCCATTTATAAAAAAAATAAATAAAAAATTAACAATGGTGTCTTACACTTGCATCACATCTCATAAGCTGGACAACATATTGTGTCCAATATTTTCCGCAAAGATAAAATAAGTCATTTTTTAGGTTAATTTAAAATAGTTAAAACTAGTAATTTTTTAACTTAGCTTTTTTGGGGGAAATTCTTAGACCTGGGCTATTCAGCTGGCTGCCCGCCGTAATAATTAATAAAAAATGGTACGATACTGCTAAAAAAAATTATTAATCAACCCAAAAAAATAATACACAATAATACCCATCCATCCATTTCCTACCGCTTCATTCAGAATAGCAATCAGAGTAATTGAGAAGACACACAAACATGACATAAAACAAACCAAAATTAGTCAAACAAAAATGAATAATATCAACAACAGCATTAATATTAATAAGAATTCCAATATAGCAGTGATTAAGAAATCCCTCATTTACATTATCATCACAGCCTATTGTAAACAAATAAAATCAATACATTTAAAGGCCTACTGAAATTAGATGTTCTTATTTAAACGGGGATAGCAGGTCCATTCTATGTGTTATACTTGATCATTTCGCGATATTGCCATATTTTTGCTGAAAGGATTTAGTAGAGAACATCCACGATAAAGTTCGCAACTGTCGGTGTTAAGAGAAAAGCCTCGCCTCTACCGGAAGTCGCAGACGATGACGTCGCAAGTGTGGGGGCTCCTCACATATTCACATTGATTTTAATGGGAGCCTCCAACAAAAAGTGCTATTCGGACCGAGAAAACGACAATTTCCCCATTAATTTGAGCGAGGATGAAAGATTTGTGTTTGAGGATATTGATAGCAACGGATTAGAAAAAAATCCAAAAAAAAAACGCGATTGCATTGGGACGGATTTAGATGATTTTAAACACATTTACTAGGATAATTCTGGGAAATCCCTTATCTTTCTATTGTGTTGCTAGTTTTAGTGAGTTTAATAGTACCTGATAGTCGGAGGGGTTTGTCCACGGGTGTGTTGACGCCAGTGTCTCAGGGGAGTCGACGGCAGCTGGACGGACGGCACAAGCTCAGCAGATATTCTGTAAGTGCTGACTTTTTAACCACAATTCTCTCACCGAAACCTGCTGGTTGACATTCGGTTGGGATCCATGTCCGCTTGACCGCGCTCTGATCCATAGTAAAGTTTCAGCTCCCGGAATTTTAAACAAGGAATCACCGTGTGTTTGTGTGGCTAAAGGCTAAAGTTTCCCAACTCCATCTTTCTACTGTGACTTCTCCAATATTAATTGAACAAATTGCCAAAAATTCAGCAACACAGATCTCCAAAATACTGTGTAATTATGCCGTTAAAGCAGACGACTTTTACCTGTGTGTGCGTAGCGCTCATACTTCCTAAAAACGCGTGACGTCTTGCGTTCACGTCATCATTACACAACGTTTCCAAGACGAAACTCCCGGGAAATTAAAAATTGTAATTTAGTAAACCAAAAAAGCCGTATTGGCATGTGTTGCAATGTTAATATTTCATCATTGATATATAAACTATCAGACTGCGTGGTCGGTAGTAGTGGGTTTCAGTAGGCCTTTAAACAAATAAAAACATTTTTAATTTTCCTGAGGGAACTCTCCTGAAGGAATCAATAAAGTACTATCTGTCAGGAAAACGCATGGCCGCCGTTTTGTTACCCCAAGATGCAAGAACCAGGAGAGCTGAGAGCAGGTAAGATGACTTTAATTATCATCAAAGAAAAACACGAAGCAGTCTTGCAAACAGAAGTTCCAAACAGAGAATTATCTTCGAGCACTGAGGAGTGCTCGAGTGAAAACATAAATAGACATATGTTGATTGGCAGCAGATGTGGACCGGCAGGTGAGGAGAAAACAGTGCTCCGCGGAATAAACAAGAAATTTAACAAAATAAGAGCACTGACGGGAAGTAAATACAAAAACAAAGAAAACCAACAGAAATGAAGTGACAGATCGTCACACTATCTATCTATCAATTTATCTATCTATTTAACTCACAATCCATCTGCATCCTTGGGTTCCTCTGCTCCACATTTAATTGAACTGTGACAGGCACGCTGTTTGAATGGAGGATAAGTGGACGTCACGACAGGTTGTAGAGGACGCTAAAGACGGTGCCTAAATGATCTCAGTAAGATATTACAGCTTGTTGCTGAGATTTGGTGACCTATATCGAGTAAAACATGCTTGAAACTAGAATGTCAAGTGTTGCAAGGCTGTGTGATCAACAGTCACAAGTATAAAACTACTTTTTTAAAGTAATCATTTCTTATTTCAAGCATGAAAAAAAAAAATCATGACTTTGACACAATAGTGTTTCATATAAAAACAGGTGACAGCCAAATGGACTTTGCAGTCTTATTTTCAATGAAACAATAGAAAATACGTACTTGTATAGTAGTACAGTTGTTATTAGTGAGAATATAAGTCTTTTAAAGGGGAACATTATCAAAATTTCAAAAGGGTTGAAAACAATAAAAATCAGTTCCCAGTGGCTTGTTGTATTTTTTGAAGTTTTTTTCAAAATTTTACCGGTCCCGGAACATCCCTAAAAAAAGCTTTAAAGTGCCTTATTTTCGCTATCTTTGAAACCACTATCCATTTTCCTGTGACGTCATACACTGCTGCCGTTTTTTTCGCATTAAATGTTGGTGGAAGGAAACGTAATATAGTTGCAAACGCGTCTGCAGGTTATCCATACATCTGTGCCATGTCTGCTTTAGCACCGACGGTAAATAGCATGTTAGCATCGATTACCTGGCAGTCACGCCGCGACCAAATATGTCTGATTAGCACATAAGTCAACATTAACAAAACTCACCTTTGTGATTTCGTTGACTTTATCATTGCAAATGCATCTGCAGGTTATCCATACATCTCTGTGCCATGTCGGTCATCGCCGGTAAATAGCATGTCAGCATCGATTAGTTGGCAGTCACGCCGCGACCAAATATGTCTGATTAGCACATAAGTCAACAACATCAACAAAACTCACCTTTGTGATTTCGTTGACTTAATCGTTGCAAATGCATCTGCAGGTTATCCATACATCTCTGTGCCATGTCTGTCATCACCGGTAAAATGTGGAGACACTCCCGCACATTCAATGGGGGTCTGGCGGCAGACACTTTTGCATCTTCGGGCCAGTGGTGCAACTTGAATCCCTCCCTGTTAGTGTTGTTACACCCTTCGACAACACACCGACGAGGCATGATGTCTCCAAGGTTCCAAAAAATAGTCGAGCTGAGACCCGTGTGTGTAATGTATAGAAAAAGAAAATGGCGGCTGTATTACCTCGGTGACGTCACGTTCTGACGTCATCGCCACCAGAGCAATACACAGAAAGGCCTTTGATTCGCCAAAATTCACCCATTTAGAGTTCGGAAATCGGTTAAAAAAATGTATGGTCTTTTTTCTGCACCATCAAGGTATATATTGACGCTTACATAGGTCTGGTGATAATGTTCCCCTTTAAAGGTATTTTTGGGTTCATTGAGGTTAGCTAATTGTACTTGTTTTGGAAAGTCCTGACAAGCCAAATGTTCTTGTTCTAATGGCAGATAATTTTGCTTGATTCAAATAAAATAACCCTCATTTTTGTATTTTTGTTTCTTGTTTTTGAACACTGACTTTTTGCAGGGTACCAGTGATTGTTTAATTGATTACAAAAAAATAAACAATACAGATGAAAAAAAGAACTATAATAACGAGCCCCCTAATCCGTGCGACCCTTGGAAAACACAAAACGGACTGATAACTTTTTAAAAACACATTTTTAGAGTGGACTCATGATTGACCCCAGGGGAACCTCATTCGTTGGATAACTAAATGAATGCCAAAAATAAATAAATACAAATGTGGCGGACAACACGGAGCTAACATTAGGATAAACAGTCCTGGTAGGTGTCCGGAGTCCAAGCCTGAGCTAAGTAAGCACAACTGACAAGTTATTCAGCTGGCTGGGAAATCCCACTTACTTGTCTGGCATCAAACTCGTCATGTGATTTAATACAACAAATTTGATTGAGTCATGAGGTAGATTGTCTGTCTGCAAACTGAGTGTGCGTGTGTGTGTGTTTGTTTGTGTGTGTGTTGTCACGCACCATCGGTAAATGGGACAGGAGTGCTTAGTGATGTTGTGGATGAGAAAGGCCGTCCAGGGATCACACAGTGATTCAGTGCGCCGCTGCAATCAATACGTGCGGGGAGGGATGAGTGCGGTACAGAGACTTGTCCCGTAATGGAAAGATCACACGTTTGATCCTGGGGGCATTCTCTTTTCATACCACTTTTATTTCCACCTGCGGATACACGACATAGGAAGTGTTGCGCATTCTTTTTATACAGTATGTTGGTGCATCTCAAATATGACATTTAAGTAGTAAAAATAAATAACCAGTGCGTGTCTGAGTTCAAGTAAGCGGTTCAATTGTGCGACACCAGTTTGGAGCATGTGTTCACAGTACATACAAGAGGAGAACATTCAATGCCGGGTCCTTGGACAGAAGAGTCGCCGCTGATATCACATGATGCTGTCACTTCCTGTCAGACAATTGAGAGAGAGAGAGGCAGTCAGAAATTAGGCACTCAGTGTTCCAGATGTAACATAGAGTGGATCTATCATAGAGCCCTGGGGAACACCACTTTTTATTTCCAATGGTGATTATTTACATATGCTGTTGCAGTGCGGTCCGTACGCGTCCAGCATGAGCGAGCTGGCCTGTTCCAGGTTCCACTGGCAGCGCCGCAGGAGAGCCTCGCACTCGGACCGGGAACGCAGGCCCAGACGAAACAACTGCTCCACCTTCATCCACAATGAAAGAAAACAAAACAGTACAACAAGAGTCATCTGATAAGGTTTTTGTTGTTGTCGTCGCCATACAACTTGGGACAAAAATATTGGGACATTTCCCAGCTACATGAAGTAAAAATTAAGAAAAAATGAGTGTTGCTCCGCCCATTTTTGCGGCTATCCAACATTGTGGAATGAATATTACAAGATTTTGGATGGGTTTATTTTTTTTACTTTTAATTCATCAAAAAGTTAAAGTACCACTGATAGTCACTTAAATTACTCTATGCGTTTGATGCCCTTGTTCCAACCCTTGGGAGGGGAGGGGAGCAGTGAGCAGCAGCGGTGGCCGCGCTCGGGAATCATTTTGGTGATTTAACCCCCAATTCCAACCCTTGATGCTGAGTGCCAAACAGGGAGCTAATGGGTCCCATTTTTATCGGCCGGCGTTTGAACTCACACCTACCGATCTCAGGGCGGACACGCTAACCACTAGACCACTGAGCAGGCTATTTAAAAAAAAAAAAAGAAAAAAAAAAAAAAAAAGAGTGTTGCCCGTGATTTAATTTTTGGGACAAATACACAGCATGGTTGCCATAAGTCAGAATGACTTGAAATTTCTTACACAACTGAATGCAGTCGCTACAAAACGACTCACGGTAACTTCCAAGGCAATTTGTCGAATCACCACCAAAGTTGGTACCCACCTAGAGGGTGTACAAAATAGGTAAAAAACATGGCCGCCATCAAGCAAAACAATAGTTGCAGGTGCACTTAACTAGGTGCTCATTTGTCTAATGCAGTCATTCTCAAACTTAGTGTTATGCGTGCTCCATTTAGTGGTACAGCAAAGAAGTCTGGAAATACACTATATTGCCAAAAGTATTTGACCACCCATCCAAAGGATGAGAATCAGGTGTCCAAATCATTTGGTCCGGCCACAGGTGTATAACATCAAGCACTTAGGCATGGAGACTGTTTCTACAAACATTTGTGAAAGAATGGGCCGCTCTCAGTGATTTCCAGCGTAGAACTGTCATGGGATGCCACCTGTACAACAAATCCAGTTGTCAAATTTCCTCAGTCCTAAATATTCAAAAGTCAACTGTTGGCTTTATTATAAGAAAATTGAAGATTTTGGGAACAACAGCAACTCAGCCACCAAGTGGTAGGCCACATAAACTGACAGAGAGGGGTCAGTGGATGCTGAAGCGCATAGTGCAAAGAGGTCACCCACTTTCCGCACAGTCAGTTGCTACAGAGCTCCAAACTTCATGTGACCTTCCAATTAGCCCACGTACAGTACGCAGAGAACTTAATGGTAAGGGCCGAGCAGCTGTATCTAAGCCATACAAAAACAAGTCCAATGCAAAGCGTCAGATGCAGTGGTGTAAAGCACATCAGCACTGGACTCTAGAACAGTAGAGACGCATTCTTCGGAGTGACGAATCACGCTTTTCCATCTGGCAATCTGATGGACAAGTCTGGGTTTGGAAGTTGCCAGGAGAACGCTACGTTTCGGACTGCATTGTGCTGAGTGTGAAATTTGGCGAGGGAGGAATTATGGTGTGGGGTTGTTTTTCCAGGAGTTGGACTTGGTCCTTAGTTCCAGTGAAATGAACTTTGAATGAGCCAGGATACCAAAACATTTTGGACAATTCTATGCTCCCAACCTTGTGGAAACAGTTTGGAGCAAGCCCCTTCCTCTTCCAACATGACTGTGCACCAGTGCACAAAGCAAGGTCCATAAACACATGGATGACAGAGTCTGGTGTGGATGAACTTGACTTGCCTGCACAGAGTCCTGACCTGAACCCGATAGAACACCTTTTGGATAAATTAAAACGAAGACTAAGAGCCAAGCCTTCTCGACCAACATCAGTGTGTGAACCTCACCAAAGCGCTTTTGGAAGAATGGTCGAAAATTCCTATAAACACACTCTGCAACCTTGTGGACAGAAGAGTTGAAGCTGTAATAGCTGCAAAAGTGGACCGACATCATATTGAACCCTATGGCTTAGGAATGGGATGGCACTTCACGTTCATACGTGAGTCAAAGCAGGTGGCCAAATACTTTTGGTAATACAGTGTATGTACTGCATATGGAGTATCACTCTTGACAATATTTGTGCACTGTGTGTAACGTGACAGTGGCCAAAATATTAAATAAAACCTTAGTCCTACCAGTCTACTGTATTTTTTTTAAACATTTATAGAATTTTTTTGACACAGACCTAACAGAAATACAATACAATACAAATCAAATATTATTTCGTTACTTTAAAATCAGTCAAATAAGTGCAGGCAAATATTGATATAAAGCCACAGACTGAATGCAGCAATACACAAAAGCAAACAAAAGGCTCAACAATCATCCACAATTTTAACCACGTCTCAATCGGGGTCAAACTGGAGATCAGTCTCGTTACACTACTGTATTTTAATGTTGATTATTATGGCGGTACTTGGAGAGCCAAGTTTTTTCTAAGGTGGTATTTGCTGACCGGTCTAATGATTACATGTGTTTTCCACAAGGCGCCACAAGCGTCATTTACACTAAAATTAGATATTTTGACTGTGAGCTACCTTCAAATGGTCGACGGCCTGCTGGATTCCCCAGTCGTGACTTTGCAGCGCAGCCTGACACTCGTCCAGAGTCACCCCATGAACGGCTCCTTGGACCTGCTCCAAGACAAACACGGCGCAGGATGTTACCAGACCCTCGCTTCGTGCGTGTTGTCTTCTTCCCTGCACACACCTGTATGATGCTCAGCTCCCGTTGCATGCTGGGAGCTTCCGTCCGTCCGTTGTTGTTGTTGTAAGAGGAGTTGGACTTGGCCCGGGCAGGGTGCTGTATCATTGGTTTGACCGCCGCCATATTGGCTGCGCCGTACCTTGATTAGAGGGAGACAGGAAGTATTAAATACTGCCTTTTGAAACCAGTTTTTCAAAGTGTATTTACACAATACTAAAAATTATATTATAGACAAAGTGTATATAGAGAAGTATATTAACTTCAATAAGAGTGTTTTGAGCTAAGTGCTATTACTGGTTATGTGGTTTGCTTTAAGTTGCAAGTACTGTAAAAGGTTGAGTCACAAGGATCCCTGCCATTAGTTAGCATAAGAAAAGTCAAAGTGACCCCCTTAAGATCCGCCTAAAACATCTGATCTTACTCGCTAGCATTAGCTTATAGCTAAAGATCAACATAACTTAGTTTTACACACATGAAAAGGAAGAAAGTGAGTGTAAAAGACAGTGCCGAGGGAAAAAAAGTGGATAATATTCTCTAATTTAAAGAAAGAAATCATCAAAAGCATGACCGAGCGTGTCGCCAACTTGATGAAGCAGTTTAAGCGTATCACTGAGAGTCTGCAGCATACTGAAGCAAAATGAGTAACACCAGCCAAGAATGTTGAAATAATAAGGAAAGGGCGAAAATGTATCCATGAAAATATCAAGAAGCTGCTGACGGTGTGTTTAACAGAGAAGCAGATTGAAGAAGAAACTGTCAAAGTCCATTCTCAAAGGTAAAGGCTGTACATTATTAGTTATTAGTTGTACATTCGGTATAGCTCGGTTGGTTGAGTGGCCGTGTCAGCAACTTGAGGGTTGCAGGTTCGATTCCCGCTTTCGCCATCCTAGTCACTGCCGTTGTGTCCTTGGGCAAGACACTTTACCCACCTGCTCCCAGTGCCACCCACACTGGTTTAAATGTAACTTAGATATTGGGTTTCACTATGTAAAGCGCTTTGAGTCACTAGAGAAAAGCGCTATATAAATATAATTCACTTCACTTCTATTATATTGTATTTATACAATATATATTTTTACATGCAAGTTTCTTTTCAAAAGTTATGTACTAAGGGTGCACACAAAAGAAAAATCGATTCACATCCGAATCGCGATTCTTATTCATTCTGATTCTAAATCGATTCATATTAAAAAAAATTAAAGATTTAAATATGCATCATACATCCTATATATACATATATATGTATAGATGTATTGTAGGAAGGGGATTCATAGAGCCCCACTCGTCCCGGTTTACCAGACGCATGATACGTGACGAATTGGGAGGGTGCACTGTCCACTTTAGCCGCCAGAGGGCAGTAGAGTGTTGAATATCTTGAAATGTTTTTGGTGGCAGTTCCAACTTTGACCACAGCGTCAGTTGCCATGTCGAGTGGCGCTTTCCTTCATTTTCAGCAGATAGCATTCCAAAATGATTAACCCCCCCCGCCTCTTATCTGAGATCCACCCAGGAACGGGACCATATGAAACCCTTACCAACTGTAATATATATATATATATATGCATTTAGAAAATAGATTTTGTAGTTTAAAAAAAAATATATATATATATATATATATATATATATATATATATATATATATATACTTATTTATTTAAAAAAAAAAAAAAAAAAAATATATATATATATATATATATATATATATATTATTATTTAATTTTTTTTACTAAAAATCTATTTTCTAAATACGTTTTAAGGCCATTTCTATGCAACAAAGAGCTTTACTAACCTGAAAGCTGTTTTAAAAAAGTTTAATTATAATTACACCAAAAAAAATATATTGCGAGAATCAGTTCAAATCGAGAATCCTGTTGAATCGAATAGTCACCACAGAAATTCAATCCTCAGGTGCCCAAAGAGTCACATCCCTACAAGTTAAATGTTAACATTTGGGTGTGGGCGGGACAAACACAGATTTAATTGGTTTCTATTCATGTCAATAGGGGATGTTGACTTTATATACAAGTGTTTTTAGGTAACAGCTCCCTCACAGGACGAATTAAACTCGCAAGTTGAGGTACTTCCGGAGAATATATTTTTGTCATTTACTTATATCCATTTTTTTTCAGTGTAGACTGAGGGAATCAAAAGCAAACATCTTGGAAGGAATGACGTCAAAGGGCACAAACATTGGGAGGTGTGTGAAGTGATTCACCACATAGGGAGATAAATACACGCGAGCCTGTCAATCAAGCAGAGATTGTATTGAGTGATTCTTCTGCTTAGAGAAGCTGCGGTAAAAACAGCGTTGTATGTGCCAGCGGGGCGAAAAATAGAACGCGCTTGCATAACTGCCGCTACAAGCATCTTACGCCAATAACTCTAGATATGTCGTCATCGCACCTTTCCAGTAAAGCTGGTCGCTCTGGCAATGGGGCCAGGGCAGAGCTCTGCGAGCTGTCAATCGCAGAGGAGAGTCCACGAGGCTCCCGCAAGGCCAGAGGATCCAAAAAGGAGGAAGAAGAACCAGGAGGCGGGCCTTTGGGAGGGGAGCAGGACAGCAGGGGACCCAGGAGGCCAGACGCCCGACGGGGGGAGACGGAAAGCGGGGGAGGTGGAAGGAAGGCGGAGGACGGCACCAGAGTGAGCGGCGAGGAGGAGCGCGAGCCCGGCTGGGAGAGGGCGCGGTCCCGCGGAGGGATCTGAGGTGGGGTGTCCTCCAGCTCCAGAGAGATGGAGCTGTGGTGCGGGTGGGAGGTGCCCTTGGAGGGGCGCAGCGGGGGCGCGGGGCTGCGGGGTGGCACCACCGGTCGGTCCCCGAAGCCCGACGTGAAGCTGGAGGACGGCGAGGGAGGCGGCAGGTAGATCTGCCGGTGAGGCGTCAGCGGCGCCAGCGGCGGTGGGAGCGGCGAGGAGGGCAGAGAGCGGCCTGTCGCCATGGGAACCTGCATCTTCACCATCACCTATGTCAGCCCGGGGACAGAAAGTTAGCTCAAACAACGACACTTCGGACTTTAACACCTATCCACCTCTCGCTGGAGCTCCTGGAAGAGGTCGGCCGACTGAGACTCGTTCCTGCCCAACATGGCGGCGCCGGAGGGAGTGGGCGGGGCCTCTTCCGTTGTCCCTTTGTTGATGGATCGCACCTCCTGGTCCTCCGATTGGTCCGGCAGTTCCGTAGCAACCTCGTCGTAGGTCGGCTGTGGGAGGGGCCAGTCCAGGATGGAGGGCGTGTCCTAAAATATTGAAGTTACTTATACTTGGCAATATTTTTATCATGATTCAAATGTCCTGCTAATATATCCCTCTATACATTTTCTACCGCTTATTCCCTCTGGGGTCGCTGGTGCCTATCTCAGCTACAATCGGCGGTATATTCAAAATAAAATTAAAGGCCTACTGAAACCCACTACTACCGACCACGCAGTCCGATATATATATACATATATATATATCAATGCTGAAATATTAAAATTGCAACACATGCCAATACGGCCGGTTTAGTTTACTAAATTACAATTTTAAATTTCCCGCGGAGTTTCCTGTTGAAAACGTCGCGGAATGATGACGCGTGTTTGTGTCGTTATTGGTTGGAGGGGACATATTAGCCCAGCACCACTTACGGCTAAAAGTCATCTCTTTTCATCGCGCATTTACACAGTATTTTGGACATCTGTGTTGCTGAATCTTTTGCAATTTGTTCAATTAATAATGGAGAAGTCAAAGTAGAAAGATGGAGGTGGGAAGCTTTTAGCCTTTAGCCACACAAACACACGGGGTTTCCTTGTTTAAAATTCCCGGAGGTGAAGCCTTACTGTGGATCAGAGCGGTCAAGCGAACATGGATCCCGACTACATGTCAACCGGCAGTTTTCGGTGAGATAATTGTGGAAATAAGTCGCCTCTTAATGGAGATCAGCGGAGCCAGCGTCCTCCTGCAGCTGCCGTAACTTCTCTCAGAGACTCTGGCGTCAACACACCCGTGGCCACACCCCTCCGACTTTAAGGTACTATTTAACTCACTAAAACACTAGCAACACAATAGGCAGAAAAGGGATTTCCCAGAATTATCCTAATAAATGTGTCTAAAAACATCTGAATCGCTCTCACTGCCCTCACCTTTTTTTTGTTTTTTTTCTTGGCCTTCACTCTCACTACCCTTATCCACAAATCTTTCATCCTCGCTCAAATTAATGGGGAAATTGTCACTTTCTCGGTCCGAATAGCTCTAGCTGCTGCTGGCTATTACTGTAAACAATGTGAGAATGTGAGGAGCCCTACAACCAGTGACGTCACACGCACATCGTCTGCTACTTCTGGTAAGGGCAAGGCTTTTTTATTAGCGACCTAAAACTGCAAACTTTATCATCATGTTCTCTACTAAATCCTTTCAGCAAAAATATGGCAATGTCGCAAAATGATCAAGTATGACACATAGAATGCTATCCCCGTTTAAAAAAGAAAATCTCATTTCTGTAGGCCTTTTTACAGAGGTTCCTTTAAGTGACCTGACCCTTAATGTGCGGACCAGGGAATAGTTTTTCATTGATTATGGTACAAAAAATATATATCAATCAGATCATCTACCTCAAAGCTAAAAGCAGGTAGTTAAGCTTATATTTATGGGATTGGTTTTATTATCCTTATTGGACAGAATGCACCAACGTTTCTGAAAGCGGAACAATAAACGGGTTATTTCTTTGTTTGCTTCTGATGCAAGAAGGGTGCAAATAGCGAGAGACAAAGTCAGCCATTTAAGCGTGAAGCATTAAGTCAGCAATCGATGCGCACCATCTCGTCACATTGCGTGCATCCGAGGGGAAGAGGTTATGACATTCCCGGGCGAAAGGCGGCGAGCGCGGACCCCCGAGACGCCCCCTGATGTTGTTGTTGTTTAAGTGGCTGCAGTCCTCAGCTGCTGCTTCTTATTTGGAGGAAAAACGCTTGGTTCATTGCGTTTTAGCTCGTCTTCACAAACTTACAGTAAAAAAGGCAAGCAGAGGAAAAGCCCCGCCCTCACTTACGGTAACATATTTAGGTGGTTTGTTGTGCTAATCAATACACGTGTTAAAATGTAATAAGCACTTATTCTGCTGTTGTTTGGATACTTCACATTAGTTATTTTCCATACATTTGAGTATGGATCCAACGCAGTAGTTATTATTAACAGTCTTGTTCATACTAATGCTGATACTGATTCTTTAAATTATCAAGATCATTGAATGATTACATTTCATCATCACAAATATAATCAGACATAACCACAGAATGAGAGTGGAACAACATCAAGGAAATATATATCGTTTTCCTTATCCTCTAATATTACAAACATTATTTTGAGCAAATTAAACTAAAAGTGCAAAATGAGTAAAGAAATAAAAAAACTACTAATAGTTTTAATTTATATCCTTTGATTTTTTCACTTAAAGTCATCCTGTGTCCAGGGACTTATTTTAAACAATAACAAAAACGCCCAAAAACGATTTTAGGATAATAACAAAAATATCCATCTAATCGCTGTAGTATTGAACATAAATTGAGACTATATGTGTCAACAATACTGTTGATAGTTGAAGTGATCCGCCTATCTGTTTACATTCAAGAGCTCCATCTTAGCGTATGTATATATACATATGTATATATGTAAATATACTGATCTTGTAATGATACCAATATTTTGGTACCGGTACTAAAATTATTTTGGTACTTTTCTAAATAAAAGAGACCACAAAAAAATTACATTATTGGCATGATTTGAACAAATAATCTTAGGGCATATTAAACATATGTTTCTTATTGCAGATAAGTCCTTAAATACAACAGTGAACATACTAGACAACTTGTCTTTTAGTAGTAAGTAAACAAACAAAGGCTCCTAATTATTCTGCTGACATAAGCAGTAACATATTGTGTCATTTATCATTCTATTATTTTTTCAACATTAAGGACAAGTGGAAGAAAATTCATTTATAATCTACTTGTTCATTTACTGTTAATATCTGCTTACTTTCTATTTCAACATGTTCTGTCTACACTTCTGTTAAAATGTAATAATCATTTATTCTTCTGTTGTTTGATACTTTACATTAGTTTTGGATTATACCACAAATTTGGATATCATTCCGTACCAAGTAGTTTCAGGATCATACATTGGTCATATTCCAAGGTGTGTATATATATATATATATATATATATATATATATATACACACACACATTTGGGCTGCGAATCTTTGGGTGTCCAACAATTCGATTCAATATCGATTCTTGGGGTCACGATTCGATAACATATCAATTTTATCGATTCAACGCGATTCTCGATTCAAAAACGATGTTTTTCCGATTTAAAACGATTCTGTATTCATTCAATACATAGGATTTCAGCAGGATCTACCCCAGTCTGCTGACATGCTAACAGAGTAGCAGATTTTTTTTTTAAAAAGCTTTTATAATTGTAAAGGACAATGTTTTATCAACCGATTGCAATAATGTAAATTTGTTTTAAATTTTAAACGAACCAAAAATATGACTTTTTTTTATCTTTGTGAAAATATTGGACACAGTGTGTTGTCAAGCTTATGAGATGCGATGCAAGTGTAAGCCACTGTGACACTATTGTTCTTTTTTTTAATTTTTATACATTTTATACATTTTTATAATGTCAATGAGGGATTTTTAATCACTGCTATGCTGAAATTATAACTAATATTGATACTGTTGTTGATAATATTCATTTTTGTTTCACTACTTTTGGTTTGTTCGGTGTCTTGTTTGTGTCTCCTCTCAATTGCTATGTTTATTATAAATAAATGGGTTGTACTCGTATAGCGCTTTTCTACCTTCAAGGTACTCTAAGCGGTTTGACACTAATTCCACATTTACCCATTCACACACACATTCACACACTGATGGAGGGAGCTGCCATGAAAGGCGCTAACCAGCACCCATCAGGAGCAAGGGTGAAGTGTCTTGCTCAGGACACAACTGACGTGACAAGGTTGGTACTAGGTGGGGATTGAACCAGGGACCCTCGGGTTGCGCACGGCCACTCTCCCACTGCGACACGCCATGTTGCCAGGTCAGTTTTGGTTTTGGAATTAGATTGCATTGTTATGGTATTGCTGTGTAGTGGTTGGTTGGATTGATAAAAACATAAAATAAAAAATAAAAAAAATAAAAAAGATTTTTTTTTAAATGAGAATCGATTCTGAATCGCACAACGTGAGAAGCACGATTCAAATACACATATATATATATATATACATACACATAGTGTATGTATATATATATATATATATACACACACACACATATATATATACACACATACATATATATACACATACATATACGTACATATATACATATATATACACATATCTACACATACATACATTTACACATACGTACATACTTATATATATGCACATACACATACATACATTATATATATATATATATATACACATATATATATATATACACATATATATATATATACACATACATATATATACATACACATACATATATATATATATATATATATATATATATATATACATACACATACATATATATATATATATATATATATATATATATACATACACATACATATATATATATATATATATATATATATATATATATATATATATATATATATATATATATATATATATATATATATATATATATATATATATATATATATATATATATATATATATATATATATATACATACATATATATATATATATATATATATATATATATATATATATATATATATATACACACATAATAAATATATACAAGTCAAAATATTTGGACACCCCTGCTCTAGACCTCCAATGATACTATAACTTAGTTTATTTGCTGTCTTCGCAGTGTGGATGGACGCTCGCGAGGACGCTGCATTTTATTAAGGACGCCTCATTGCTGTTCAAATTTGCGGGACACTGCTAGAATGTCCCATCAATATACATTATCACGATATGCTGACATTATTAAAAGCTCTTTCATATTCATATGGTTTTTTTTGGGATTGTAAAAATTTTGCAAAGCGCACCTTCAACGTGTCCTCGTCTGGCTGCTGCGTCTCGGTCAGTGGTGAGGGCGTGGTCGAGCTGAAGCTGTCGTCGAAGTCGATGAGCGACACTTCGCCGGCGTCGGCGCGTGCACCGCCACCGCAGCCTTCCCACGGGCGGAGCTTGAGGCCCAGGGGCACGCCGAGCCTCTTAAAGCCGGGCCGAGCGCTGGTGGGGTCGTCTTCCTCATCGTCATAATCCTCCATCACAGAATCATAGAAAGGCTCTGAAGGCACATCAGAGGAATCAAGAGGACGTGGCAGGACATGGTGGACTGCAGACAGGACACTTACTCTTCAGCAGCACTGCGGGCTGAGGAGGGCGAGGAGGTGGTTGCTCTTCAAGGAAGTAGAATACATTTTACATGTCAGTCTTTTTTACAAACGACAACTAAAAAGTCTTGTTTTATTACTCTTGGCCCGGTTGGGGAGCTTGGTCGGTCTTGACATGCAAGGGTCCACTCCGAGAACATCAGGGGGTTTCATGGGGTTCCCCAAATATAGACTGAAGAGGACAAAAGAAAGATTGAGTATCAATGTGACAACACGGGTTGTTGTTGGCAGTGAGTGATGTCATTGTGGGGGCTGCAGTCTGTGGTGCAGTGCTGCTCCCCAGTGGACATTCATAGTAACTGCATTGCACAGTTACCGCATTGCAAGGGGCGAAGCAGCAAATTCTGCGCCCTAAATGGCCACTTATCCCACCCTGAACCCAATGTCGCCACCCCATACACATACTGAAAAAAATATTTTTTTTTAAACACATGTAAAAAGCTTAATTAGGTTTTAGACTTGAAAGATGGCATTAAAATATCTAGACGAGATCTAGTTTTTTGTCTTTACAAAAAAGTGCCAATAAATTCACTATAAATTTACCAAAATATGAATTGAAATAATCATATGATTATGAATATATCTGTCAAGTTTTCCTTTACTTCAGAGTGTAAAGTAGAGATATGTTAGTCTTGTATTATCAATCAGCAGTGAATTAGGGGTACACAAAAAATGTATTCACATCCAGATCGGAATTGATTCACAGTTTTCCAAAAAAGATTTTCTTTTTAAAATACGATTTTTTTGTACTTTTTTCACAAGAATCAATTTTTAGAAATACATTTTTAAGCCATCTCCATGCAGTCAGAAGGAGCTTTTTTACCTGTAACCAGTTTAGAAATGTTCTTAATTATTATACCAAATAATACATTACAAGAATCTATTTAAATCGAGAATGTGTTGAATCGAGAATCTATTCTGAATCTAATTGTAACCCCAGGAATCTATATCGGATCGAATCGTTAGGTGCCCAAAGATTCAAACGCCTTGCGGTTATACGAATCCTAATAATCATTAGGATTCATTAGTCCTATGATTGATTAGTCCTATGATTATATTATTGTCAGTGCATCTCCTGGGGGTTAAACTTACCCATGTCTTCAAAGCTTAGTGAAACCTCTGTTTCTACCTTTTCATCGACGGTCCTTGAATACACCACAGTTCTGTTCATAGCTTTCTCTTACGATGCCGCAATTAAAAAATGACATCAAATTATTAATTAATTAAATTAGGGATGCACCGATTAATCGGTAACCGCATATATTCGGCCGAATATGGCAAAAAAAGCCACATTCGGCCTTCGGTGGAATGAGTTAAAAACAAGGCCGAATAGTGGCGTGTGACGCAATTTTTTGAGGCGGTGACGCAATCAACCAACGTGCAGTGACGCGGTGACGTTGGGATATGTTGTGTACCTGTATAAGTGTATGAGGTTACAAGCACACACTTATTGAGATTTAGTGGGGCCTCTGTTTACATTATTAGCCTGTTGTGTAGGCTACCTGTATAAGTGTAAGAGGTTACAAGCACACACTTAATTGAGATTTAGTTGAGCCTTCTGTTTACATTATTAGCATATCTACTGTGGCTAAGCAGACTTTTGCCAAAAGGACAATAATTCATTTGTTGTTGGTTTATCCACTTTAATGCACTTTATTTTTTTTTTTGGAATGCATGTTTTGTTTGAAGGCCTTATATAAATGAAAAACTTTGTGCTTTTTTTGAAAAGCAAAGGCTACTGGAATATTAAAAAAATGTCAATATTCAATAAAAAAATTACTTTATAATGAAAAACATGTCTGAATATTTATTCTAGGCTATTTATGCAATATTAAAAAAATTATGAAAAGCTGCATTCATTATTCGGTATTCAGCCTTCGGCCAAGCGTTTAAATTTTATTCGGCTTCGGCCACGAATTTTCATTTCGGTGCATCCCTACTTTAAATACATTTCCTCCTTGTTCCAATATGCTGGTGCTGTGTGTGAATGCTTAACGGTGAGCTTTGATAATAACGTTAAAGTACCAATGATTGTCACACACACACTAGGTGTGGTGATATTATCCTCTGCATTTGACCCATCACCCTCACCCCCTGGGAGGTGAGGGGAGCAGTGGGCAGCAGCGGTGGCCCGGCCCGGGAATCATTTTTGGTGATTTCACTCTCAATTCCAACCCCTTGATGCTGAGTGCCAAGCAAGTAATGGGTCCCATTTTTATAGTCTTTGGTATGACTCGGCCAGGGTTTGAACTCACGACTATCGGTTACCGGCTAAAAGAACCATTTTGCATTTTTGACAGTGGGTGTCGATCATCTTGGACTTTCTTAATGTCGTTAAAACAACCTTAATAATAAACTTCACCGGCTATATTAGTTTTTAGCTTGGCTTGTACTCATGTCGGTAAAATGCCTTGTAATGTTCCTGTGTACCACAAGATGAAGCCCAATTACCAAGAGTGAGCATCCCAAGCACCGCTGACCTGTCTATGCGGTCGGCGTGGCCCCAGCTCCGGTGCGGGTCGGTGTCCCCGTGTCCCGTGTGGATAAACGAGTGCTTGAGCGGCCGGCTGATGTCGTGTGCGGACAGGCCGGCCACCGCCGTCACCACGTGGCGAGGGAACTGGCCCATGCGCAGCGTTCTCCTGTTCTGGCCTCTCCACCAGTAGTGCTCTGCCCTGCAGGAGCACATGCGGACTCATGAGGGCGCCACCCGGGACTCCGCAAGCTGGCACTTAGGCGCTCAGTAATTCGACAGTCACGCGAGGAATGTGACATCAACAGATGGTGCTTTGTGCAGTTGTCTCGCACACGCACACGCACTAAAACAAAAGTATGTATGAAGAATAAACGGGAAGATGGATGAGGAGTTGAACTGACCTTCCCTCTATGATGGCGATGACATCATTCATTTGAATCTCAAGCTTGCCTTCCTCCGCAAAGCCCTGGAGAGCTCTCATGTCTGTTGGCATGGTCTGAAAAAGAATGATATTAGCATTACGGTTGCACGATATATGATATAGAGTCATGGCCAAAAATATTGGCACCGATGCATTTCTGTCAGATAATGCACTACTTTTCCCAGAAAATTGTTGAAATTACAAATGCTTTGGTATCCACATGTTTATTTATTTTGTTTGCATTGGAACAACACACACACACAAAAAGCCAAATCTGATATTATTAATATAGAACTCCAGAAATGGCTAGGACAAAATGAGTGGCACCTTTTCAAAATTGTGTGATGCTCCTTTAATTTGTACTTCAACTCACCTGTAGCAAGTAACAAGTGCTGACAATATATAAATCACACTTGCAGCCAGTTAAAATGGAGACAAGTCGACTCAACCTTTATGTTGTGTGTACCACACTGAGCATGGAGAAAAGAAAGAAGAGCAAAGAACTCTCAGAAGATTTGAGAACCTGGACAATCTCCAGGCTACTAGTCCATCTCCAGAGATATAAATGTTCCTGTGTCTGCTGAGCGCAATGGCATCAAGAAATTTAAAGCCCATGGCAATGTAGCTGCCATCCCTGGACACGGACGGAAGGGAAAAAATGATGAAAGACTGCAACGAAGGATTGTTAGAATTGTGGATAAAGAACCTCGATCCACTTCCAAACAAATTCAAGCTGACCTGCAGACAGGGTACAACAGGGTCAGCTCGCACTATCCATATTTTTGGTAAAGAACATCATCACACTGTTTACAGAAAACGAAATGAGGCCTTCAAAGAAAAGAACACCATTCCTACAGTCAAACAGGGTGGAGGTTCTCTGATGTTTTGGGGTTGCTTTTCTGCTTCTGGTACGGGATGCCTTGACTGTTTGAATGGCATCATGAAATCTGAGGACAACCAAATAGGGATGTAACAGTACATGTATTTGTATTGAACCGTTTTGGTACGGGGGCTTCGGTTCGGTTCGGAGGTGTACCGAACGAGTACACATGCTAGCAGCGACCGGGCTAGGACAACACGTAAAAGCCAGAGCTGGAAGACCCTCCTGCCTCGTTAAGATCTCCCGTTTGGCAACACTTTGGCTGCGCGATACAACAATGGAGGACGCAGGTTTGCCGATATTGTTCAGCAGCTGCTTCTGACAACACGTCAAACATGTGTTGCACCTTTCCTGCTTCTGGCTCCTAGACTGTAGTCGAGCAGCGCAGGGGAGACACTCCTCCAGGGCTGATGTATTCTCGGGGGCAACACCCTTCACTTTACCCGGCAGTGGGTCTCCACAGCTCCGGACTTCAGGGTAAATGAAGAGTCTGGCTATTAGTTGCAATTCAAGGCTTTATTGAGGTCTTGCACAAAGCCAATCCAAAAAGACACCAGCCACTCCCGCACTCACGTTAAGCTACCTCACCTCGCTCGCCCACACACTCACTGACCTTACATGTTGTCACATATTAAAGGGCCACACATATGCTACTCTCAAAACACATGCTAACCCATTTGAAGCGTCACCGCCGCATTCAAGCAGCCTCTCCTCGGCGAGTCAGGCAGGGCCAAAGCAATAACAAATGTTTTTATAGCAGCAGATTGAAGTCCATATTGCATTAAAAACTAGATTTTGACCCACTTATACAGTATTGTAGACAAACAATGAGCCCATATATCCTCTTACTGCCAAGTTAGCCAGGCTAATAAAAGTCTCAATCAATCAATCAATCAAAAAAAACACTTTATATGCAGAAAGGTTTTGTTAAGAAACCATTCTGAGCCTTATCTTATTTAGTTTTTATTTTATACATGTTGACCATATTAACCCTGGCAATGGACCCTGTGTGTATATGTATGTTATGCCATTGTTTACAAATTTGGTAAATAAATAACCAAAAAAAATGTATGTTTTGTAGTTTTCTTATTGTACCGAAAATGAACGAAACCGTGACCTCTAAACCGGGGTACGTACCGAACCAAAATTTTTGTGTACCGTTACACCCCTACTACTAAAGAATGTTGGGGCATAATGTATCGTGTCAGAGGTCATGGGTCTTCCAGCAGGACAACGACCCAAAGCATACTTCAAAAATCACACAAAAATGGTTTAAGACAAAGCGCTGGAGAGTTCTGAAGTGGCCATCAATGCGTCCAGATCTAAATCCTATAGCACATATGTGGAGAGATCTAAAAACAGCAGTTGGGAGAAGGCAACCTTTAAATCTGAGAGACCTGAAGTAATTTGCAAAAGAAGAGTGGTCCAAAATACCAGCAGCAAGGTGTAAGAAACTCATTGATGTTTACAGTAAGTGATTGATTTCAGTTATTTTTTTCAAAGGGTTTGCTACCAAATATTAAGTTAAGGGTGCCAATAATTTTGTCCAGTCCATTTCGGGAGTTCTGTGTAAAATGTTCTGTGTAAATTATTACATCTGGCTTTTTTGGGGGTAGGAGATTTTGTTGTTCCAATGCAAACAAAAGAAATAAACATGTGAATACCAAAACATTTGTAATTTCAACAATTTTCTGGGAGAAGTGGTGCATTGTCTGACAGAAATGCAGGTGTGCCATGACTGTACATTTGGCAGAGGACAGAGCTCTTAATACTTTGGTCATATCGTTATAATATATGATGACGACACATTCTAGGTGTGTCCCGCTAATTTGACAGCTGCATGTGGGCGACCGTAAGGTAACGTCCTCGCTAGCAGCTAACTTAGCTGAACATGCTACACAACACACCGTCGGAGGATGCAAGAAGCCATGTTAACCGTTCAGCTGGAGTTCTTGAATGTGAAATGAGATAGACTGATCGATACAAATATCGACAGACAAGTATAGTATCAGATTATGGTTGATATTCCAGTGAATAGATGAATATTTCTTATTATAAGAAAATTATTTTTGTTATAGTTTACAAACTCAGGAATTAAGTCCTTGGACACACGAGGACTTTAAGGACAAAGGATTTAAATAAGAGCCAATAGTTAGTCATTAAGGACTAGAGATTTCCGATAATGGCTTTTTTGCCGATATCCGATATTCCGATATTGTCCAACTCTTAATTACCGATACCGATATCAACCGATAACGATATATACAGTCGTGGAATTAACACATTATTATGCCTAATTTTGTTGTGAGACCCCACTGGATCCATTAAACAATGTAACAACGTTTTCCAAAATAAATCAACTCCTTTTATGGAAAAAAATGCCAACATGGCACTGCCATACTTATCATTGAAGTCACAAAGTGCATTATTTTTTTTTAACATGCCTCAAAACAGCAGTTTGGAATTTGGGACATGCTCTCCCTGAGAGAGCATGAAGAGGTTGAGGTGGGCGGGGTTGGAGGGTGGGCGTAGCGGGGGTGTTTAATATAGTGTCCTGGAAGAGTTAGTGCTGCAAGGGATCCTGGGTATTTGCTCTGTTGTGTTTATGTTGTGTTAAGGTGTGGCTGTATTCCCGAAATGTGTTTGTCAGTCTTGTTTGAAGTGGGTTGACAGTGTGGCGCATATTTGTAACAGTCTTAAAGTTGTTTATACGGCCACCCTGTATAGCTGTTGACCAAGTATGCCTTGCATTCACTTGTGTGTGTGAAAAGTGGTAGATATTATGTGATTGGGCCGGCACGCAAAGGCAGTGCCTTTAAGGTTTATTGGCGATCTGTACTTCTCCCTACGTTCGTGTACACAGTAGCGTTTTAAAAAATTATAAATTTGACTTTTTACAACTGATACCGATAATTTTGAAATCGATACCAATAATTTCCGATATTAAATTTTAAAGCATTTAATCGGCCGATAATATCGGCTGTCCGATATTATCGGACATCTCTATTTAGGACTATTGATTTCCTGTTGTTCAGAATATTGCATGTAATAATATTTATTTGATATTGTTACACCGCCATTCTGTGTTGTCGCCTGATTAAGATTGTGATCAAAAATGCAATCATCCAGTGATGTTGAAAATTTTAAGAATCAGCTTTGGTATGACCAACACTGCCCCTGTAACTACTTCTTTTTAAATTTCCTGAGGGAACTCTCCTGAAGGAATCAATAAAGTACTATCTATACATCTTCTTGGGTTTGGCTCGAAACCCAAATTCGTCGTATCGCCCAAAACTAAAACTAAAAGTACTAAAGCATCCAAACAGAAGAATAAGTGATTATTACACTTTTAACAAAAGTGTAGATAGACCCATGTTACAACAGAAAATAACAAGAATATTACTAATAGTTTTTGAGAAAATAATACAATCAGAAGTGACAATTTGCCACTGCATACATCAGCAGCTAAAGGAGCCTTTGTAAACCATTTGGAAGGGCTCTACAGCGGAACCTCGATTTACAAACACCTCGATTTGTGAACTTTGAGATAGAGCCAAATATGTCTCTGTGTACGAACACTTTCATTTTGTGGCATGCCTGTAGGCAAAAGGCAGGCCGCAGCATTTACATCACTTCTCAGGGTGTGGGACTTAAGGTTTTTTTACCTATTGACAAGTGTTGTCCATTTTGCTAACTCAATGTGAGTCCCAGAAAAGCCTGGAAAGGAGGAGAGAACCGCTGTGGAGTTTAAAAAAAAAATGTATGTCGCTCACAAGTATGGAAAAATTGATGAAAGCAGGCATTGTACTACAGCAAGTTTTAATTGTGATGAGACTGAACTTTTCTGAAAATATGCCAAAGCAGACTTATTTCACAGCGGTGAGAAGAGCTATCTCTTGTTCAACAGAGTGTCTTTTAAAGGCACACAAACATGGCCCTTCCCCCGATTCTATTCTACCTCCAGCTGCTTTCTCATCGGCTCCTCCTATACCAGTGTTAATGATTAGTTTTCAAAATGTTTATTATTGTAGCAATATGATTGTAAAAAAATTTTTTTTGCAATTTATGATCGTTTGTTAGGGCACCAAAAGGACTTAAACGTGTGTGCGCGTGCTGGCAGAGCAGCGCATACAGCACAGTCCATCGGGACGGCGTGGCGCAGTGGAAGAGTGGCCATGAGCAACCCAAGGGTCCCTGGTTCAATCACCACCTAGTACCAACCTCGTCACGTCCGTTGTGTCCTGAGCAAGACACTTCACCCTTGCTCCTGATGGGTGCTGGTTAGCGCCTTGCATGGCAACTCCCTCCATCAGTGTGTGAATGTGTGTGTGAATGGGTAAATGTGGAAGCAGTGTCAAAGCGCTTTGAGTACCTTGAAGGTAGAAAAGCGCCATACAAGTACAACCCATCTATCATTTACAGCACTGTTCCATCGTTTTTTGGCTTGTAAATAAATGCAAAGTTGATACACCACCTCTGAAAAGCACTTTATATTGTGATTTAAATGTATACTTAAAACTAAAATATGGACTTGTGTTAACTTATTTTTGTGTTAACTAATTTTTCATATTTAAATTTCTTCTTATGGAGAAATTTGCTTCACTATACGAACATTTCGAATAAATATTTAAGTTCGGAAATCCAGGTTCCACTTTATTATCATTTATATGCCAAATAATTTATTGGGATTTATATAATTATCGCAGGAGGCTGGAATATATATCAGAGGATATCGGCTATCCCATCCCTCGTTAGCGCTTGTCATAAGATCTCCACATTAAAGAAAACGTATCCTACCTCCATCAGGAAGTCCCTGAGGGCGACAAAGGTGGGTCTGTCCTCGGGTTTGGGGCTCCAGCACTGCAGTACGACATTGTAGATGTCCTGAGGACAGTCATCTGGCTTGCACAGTCGTTCAGCCTCCACGTCCACTTTGTGGAGGATCTGCGAGAAGACGCCCAGTCAGCAAAAGTGGACCAAATTCTGGAGTGGTGAAGGAAGGACTTGTATCTAAGCACCTGGCTTCCATTCAGGCCCATCCATGGCTCCTGTCCATGGCTGAACATCTCCCAAAGGGTCACTCCGAACATCCAGGTGTCAGACGCATGCGAGAAGCTGCGGGATTTCAAGGATTCCGGAGCACACCTGGAAGTAATCACAGAAAGATTAGTGCAGAGGCGTCCAAAGTGTGGCCCGTGGTTCATTTGCAGCCCACAGATACCGTAAATTCCAGGCTATATACGACCACTTTATCCCTACGGCTAATAAAGCGGTGTGGCTAATTTATGGATTTTTCTTCCCTGATGGCCGTAATACAAATAGTTCTCATTGAACACATGCAAAGACACTTAAAAGCTACTTGTTTGTGCTATGGTGCCATATTTTGGAATAGGTGCTGCTGGTTGAATGGCTACAGGGTTTCCTTTTCTTTAATGCTTTGTACCTGAAGTAGAAGTGCCGTACCGTCTTTTAATCATCCGCAGCGTTTCCACTCGTATGGATTATTCATTCATCACTCCAAGCAACATTTGTAAATTTTACAATATAACTAAACCAATTCTTACTTACTAAACCGCCCCAAGTGTGATGTTCTTTGGAGTGTTTTCATGCATATTTGTACGTGCCATTGTGATATAATTCAAGCTAATATGCTAACTAGTTTACGAGTGTTAGTATTATTAACTTACAACTGCATTCTTTTTGTATTATTTCAGTTTCACAAATTCTTCGGTAAATTCACCAAAATGTCACCGTGAAGTTATTGAGTCTGTTTAGCTGACTGGAGAGCTAGCTTCCACAGCTAGTGGGTCCCTGACGATTACTTCTGTTTTGTTTGATCAACTGTTTTACTGCCATGTTACAGGCACCGTTTGGAAACAATTAAGGTATTTACACAATCTTTCTGTGTAAATAACTAATTTCACAACATATATATCTGCATCTTATAGTTAGGTGTGGCTAATATATGGAAAAATATATTCAATTCAAAATCTAAATTTTTTAGTGGGTGTGGCTTAAATACGGGTGCACTCTATAGTCCGGAAAATACAGTATTTTTTTTAACGGCCTGCAGCACATTCTTAAAGTACTGTAATTTTAACAATTTAAATTGTTATGTTTGACTCAAAATCAATGTTGTTATGACATAGTGACCTACAGTATTCAAGGCTCCAATTACTTCACATCAAAAATTCCACTTTTGAAAAAATTTTGGAAAAAAATATTGCATATTTTGTATGTTTGCCATATAAAAAACAAAACTTTAGAAAAAAACGGCATAAAACAAACAAAAAAAGTTACACAATAATAAAAACGTATGAGAGACGGATAGACCAAAAGTTGATCTAGACATAAGTATTGAGAGGTAAAACAAAATAAAATACAATGAGTGTAGCCTTTTGCATCCCCAAGAAATTTTGTGGGATTTTTATTTTAAACTCTCACTGCTCAGAAAATAATAATGAATGTTAATGTTATGAATTATAAACCTATGTAGGGATCAATTTATTTCACATCAAATATTCCACTTAGAAACTTTTTTGAGGGAAAATAATGGATATTTTGTGCTTTTGTCATAAAAAACAGGGTTTTGACAAAAAGGGCTTAAAACATTAAAAAAAAATGAATTACTTTATATCAACAAATAGACCTGAAGTTGATCGAGAGATCTACTGTTAGCGTGGAATAAAAGGAAATTAATAACATACGACTTATTTTTAGCAGTTTTATGATTTGACACCCTTCCGGGTCACCAAGACCAAACTTGAGGAGAGCCCAAAAGGTTAAAAAAAAACTTTATAATGTATTGATTTTGAAAATGAAAAATATCAAAATGGCCCGTGCATGCTCTGATTTTCAATGTGCGGCCCTCAGTGGAATAAGTTGGGACACCCCTGCATTAGTGGATGTGTGGATGATGTCCAACCCTACATGCTTCCTCACCATGGGAACGGGATTTTATGGCCCTCCTCCATGACGTACTGGTCGGCGTGTGACGGCAGCGCCCTCATCAGGCCGAAGTCTCCGATCTTCACCAAATCGTTGGTGGACAGCAGCACGTTGCGGGCCGCCAGGTCCCTGTGGAGGAAACGACGCTGCTCCAGGTAGGCCATGCCACATGCCACCTAGGAAAAGAAGTGCACACGCTCAGTGTTGCAACGTCGGCGTTCTCGTTGTCTGAAAACTGACCTGCACGGCGTAGTTGCACAGCGCCGAGATCAGAATGTGACCTTGACGTTTCCTCAAACGGTCCAACAATGAGCCCAGTGGCGCCAGCTCGGTCACCTGGAGACAGCAGAGCCACAATATGAGTGAGTGTGTGTGTGTGTGTGTGTGTGTGTGTGTGTGTGTGTCGCTCACCATCTTCATGGGCTGCGTCAAGACAATCCCATATAGGCGGATCAGGTTCTGGTGGCTGAGCGAGTGCATGGCGTTCACCTCTCGGATGAAGTCATCCAGCCCGTCCGAGTCCAGCACGCCGGCCTTGAGACATTTCACCGCCACTGACAGCTGCAGGACCGAAAGAAAGACGGAGGAGGCTCACAAAAATGAATGCTGACCTCTGACAGTCCAACGCACCACTCGGCTGCTGGGGGCGCTCCACTCGCCCCTGCGCACCACCCCAAACGTGCCGTCGCCCAAGCGCTCGAACAACTGCAGCTCAGACTCTCGGATGAGGCAGGTGAGCGAGGCCGCAGAGTCGCTAGTGGGCGTGGCCCCGCCGCCGCTGGACAACGCGCCATGTGGGAGGGGCTGCTGTGGGTCGGCGTCGGGCCGCTTCACGGGAAACACCTGATGGCAGGAAAGCAGAGAAATAATTTCATGCAACAAGTTACACACACAAATGTGAGTGTGAATGTTGTCTATTTGTGTAGGCCCGGTGATGAGGTGGCGACTTGTCCAACGTGTACCCCGCCTTTTGCCTGAGTGCAGCTGGGATGGGCTCCAGCACTCCCCCGCGACCACGAGAGGGACAAGCGGTAGGATATGGATGGATAGACACCGTGCAATAATGGACTCTTGACGTCCCTAACTAGCCAACAGTTTGGACACACCTTCTAATTCAATGTGTTTTCTTTATTTTCATCATTATTTACATTGTAGATTGTCACTGAAGGCATCAAAACTATGATTGAACACGTGGAGTTATGTACTCAACAAAAAAAGATGAAACAACTGAAAACATGTTTTATATTCTAGTTTCTTCCAAAAAAACACTCTTTGCTCTGATTACTGCTTTGCACACTATTGGCATTCTCCCGATGAGCTTCAAAAGGTAGTCACCTAAAATGGTTTTTACTTATCAGGGTTGATTAGTGGAATGTCTTGCTTTATCAATGGTGTTGGGACCATCAGTTGTGTCGTGAATAAGGTGTGTCCAAGAAAAATAAAAAATAAAAAAAATTATATATACTGTGTGTGTGTGTGTGTGTGTGTATATATATATATATATATATATATATATATATATATATATATATATACACACACACACACACACACACACACACATACACACAAAACCGCAAAACCAGTGAAGTTGTCACGTTGTGTAAATCGCAAACAAAATATATTAGTTTGCAAATCCCCTTCAAGCTATATTCAATTGAATAGACTGCAAAGACAAGATACTCAACTTTCAAACTGGATAACGTTATTTTTTGCAAATATTATCTCATTTGGATTTTGAAGCCTGCAACATGTTTCAAAAAAGCTGGCACAAGTGAAGTGAATTATATTTATATGGCGCTTTTTCTCTGGTGACTCATAGCGCTTTACAAAGTGAAACTCAATATTTAATTTTTACATTTAAACCAGTGTGGGTGGCACTGGGAGCAAGTGGGTAAAGTGTCTTGCCCAAGGACACAACGGTAATGACTACAATGGCGGAAACGGGGATCGAACCTGCAACCCTCAAGTTGCTGGCACGGCCGCTCTACCAACCGAGCTACACCGCCTCAGTGGCAAAAAAGACTGAGAAAGTGGAGAAATGCTCATCAAACACTTATTTGGAACATCCCACAGGTGAACAGGCTAATTAGGAACAGGTGGGTGCCATGATTGTGTATAAAAGCAGCTTCCATGAAATGCTCAGTCATTCACAAACAAGGATGGTGCGAGTTTTACCACTTTGTGAACAAATGCGTGAGCAAAATGTCGAACAGTTTAAGAACAACATTTTTCAACGAGCTATTGCAAGGAATTTAGGGGTTTCACCATCTACGGTCCGTAATATCATCAAAAGGTTCAGAGAATCTGGAGGTATCACTGCACGTAAGCAATTATATCACGGACCTTTGATCCCTCAGGCGGTACTGCTTCAAAAAGCGACATCAGTGTGTCACCAAATGGGCTCAGGAACACTTCAGAAGACCACAGTCAGTAATTACATCTGTAAGTGCAAGTTAAAACTCTACTATGCAAAGCGAAAGAAACGCTGCCGGCTTGGCTGGTGGAAAAGTGTTCTGTGGTCTGACGAGTCCAGATTTCAAATTGGTTTTGGAAACAAGGGACGTCGTGTCCTCCGGAACCAAAAGGAAAATAACCATCCAGATAGTTATGGGCGCAAAGTTGAAAAGCCAGCATCTGTGATGGTATGGGGGTGTATTAATGCCCAAGACATGGGTAACTTACACATCTGTGAAGGCACCATTAATGCTGAAAGGTACATACAGGTTTTGGAGCAACATATGTTGCAATCCAAGCAATGTTATCATGGAAGCCCCTGCTTATTTCAGCAAAATAATACCAAGCCACGTGTTACAACAGCGTGGCTTCATAGTAAAAGAGCGCAGGTAATAGACTGGCCTGCCTGCAGTCCCGACGTGTCTCCCATTGAAAATGTGTGGCGCATTATGAAGCCTAAAATACCACAACGGAGACTGTTGAACAACTTAAGCTGTACATCAAGAAAGAATGGGAAATAATTCCACCTGAAAAGCTTCCAAAATTGGTCTCCTCAGTTCCCAAACATTTACTGAGTGTTGTTAAAAGGAAAGGCCATGTAACAGTGGTAAAAATGTCCCTGTGCCAACTTTTTTGCGATGTGTTGCTGCCATTTAATTCAAAGTTTGTGTATATTTGCAAAAAAAAATTACGTTTCTCAGTTCGAACATTAAATATCTTGTCTTTGCTGTCTATTCAATAAAATATAAGTTGAAAAGGATTCGCAAATCATTGTATTCTGCTTTTATTGACAAATTACACAATGTATACATACATATGTATACATGGTGTATACATATACATGTATACACATATACATATACTGTATATGTATACACATATGTATGTACATATATGTGTATACATATACATGTATACACATATACATATACTGTATATGTATACACATATATGTATGTACATATATGTGTATACATATACATGTATACACATATCCATATACTGTATATGTATACACATATATGTATGTACATACATGTGTATAAGTTCCAAATAAACTCAATACAAATTGATTATGCACAACACGTGTGTGTGTGTGTGTGTGTGTGTGTGTGTGTGTGTGTGTGTGTGTTGGGCTCCACCTTGCTCATCCAGGACTTGCGTTTATAAAGCGCTCGCCTCCTCTTGACGGCCTCCCACAGCCTCCTCTGACCTGGAGCAGCAGAGCACCACTAATGACGTTACATTAATTTCAGAGATCAGGGAGGTAGTGTACTTACCCGGGCGCCCCATGCCGATCTTCTCCAGGTCTTCGTTCTTAACGTAGTCGAAGTGCGAGAGCCGCGTGATGTTGAGCTCGTCGCGTAGACGCAGGAAGTACTGCTGCAGCTGGACGTCGGTCAGCAGCTCCAGCAGCCACTCGGTGCCTTCCTCGCCCTGCATCTACACACACCACACTACTGTCACTATGCATGTGTGAGGTCTATGAGCTGTTGAGGTCATTAAAAAAACTTTCAGAGGTCGCCTACAGCCGTAGCTTCAAATGCTAATGTTTGCAATGCACTGCCAAGGCTCCACTGCAGGGGTAGGACACCCATGGCTTAAAAATGCACGCATTTAGTTATATTCAGTGTTAAAAAAATATTGTATGGCTCTCACGGAAATACATTTTAAAATATTAGGCTTTCATGGCTCTCTCAGCCAAAAAGGTTACTGACCCCTGTTCTACTGTATGACTTGCATTTTTCAGTTGTTTATATTTTTCAAATATCACTTAACTACTTTATTCAAAAGATCCCCAAATGTATTCAATAATGAATCAGTTTATTACATAGCATCATACTGGTGAAAGGTAATCAAGTATGAACCAGATCACAGTTTACATCGCTGTGTAATCTGGATCAGATCAAGATCCAAGCTGCTTGGCCACAACAGCTTCTCAATTGTACTCTTACATAATTTTTTTTTTAGGCTGCGCTATCCATCCATCCATTTTCTACCGCTTATTCCTTTTTGGGCTTGCGGGGGGCGCTGGCGCCTATCTCAGCTACAATCGGGCGGAAGGCGGGGTACACCCTGGACAAGTCGCCACCTCATCAGTAGTTGTCAAACTTTGTTCACCAAGTACCACCTCAGAAAACACTTGGCTCTCCGATGTGGTGTAGTAGGCCTAAGTATTCATTAAAAACAAGGCAGAGGTTTTATTTACAGAGTATATTTAATATTTTTGGCCGCTGTTACATTACACACAGTTTGAACCGTAAAACTGTGTTTGAAAATAGGAAAATAAAGCAATTTATTATTTAACTGATTATTTGCCGTGCTACTACATGGAGATCGCGTACCACAGTTTGAAAACCACTCTCACAGAACATAGTTATAGCGTACGGTATTAATCCCTCCAGGAATTTGCGATGTTGCGATTGTGCCAATTTAACCACTTACCACAAATTGACGGCAAACTCGCATTTTTGTCTAATCAGCGTCAATTTCGCCAATGGAATTAGTCTCTGAGCGGTGCTCAAACTCGCACATTATATGTCAATTCAAAACACGTTTGTTTCTTGTGTAGACGAAGCAGGAACAACAACGTGTCACAATATATCAACGCTTTATTGCACAAACGGCACAACTGTCATCATTCCACTAAGCTCAGAACCACTTACAGCTTCCGTCTATGGCGCTAAGCCTTCTGGGTAATGAAATATATAAACATTTAGCAACACTCCGTTGTCCAGACTTCCTACTTTACATCTATTTATATATCTAACCTTTATTTATCCAGGGTAAAACAATTTAAAAAACAATTTTTACTATGAATGCTGACCTCGCAAAGAGGCACTTATATGTTAGAGATGTTGAAGTGTGATAATATAATCTTGCATCATCTCGCATTTACCAGCCAAAATTAGCGCTATTCATCACGCTCAACAATTCACAAATGCTCTTAACGTGCAGGGAAGAATGAGTTTGAACATAAATCGATGTCTGGAATGAACAAACACATGAAGAATGTCTGCAATATGTGGACCACAGAGCTGACAATACAGACGCTTCTGATGGTGTTTGTTTATGCAGTATTAATTAATTATGTGACTATCATTAGTTAAAATCAATTAAAACAGTGCAGTAATTGATAGTGAACTGAATATGTTCTTTTACGGCCGTTTGGTGTATAGTGCCTGTGTAATAGAAAACGAGTAAAACGTCAACACAGTATTTGTCTTCCAAATTATGTTGAAATCCTGTGCTTTTTTAAGGTTAAGGTGACAAGAAACACTAAAAAAACAGATTAACAAAATCACAGGTTAATTAAAAAAATTCTACTTTAAAAGCAACGTTCTAAAAACAAAGCTGCTGCAAATTCAAGTAGTTTAGGTCGCAACAATCACAAAAAAAGCCCTGCAGGGACTGAACAGTAAACAAATCAATAAACAATACACAATCATCAAAATGTGTTGTTTCTCCTTCACTACTTCTTTACCATCTGTCGTCCGACACTCTCTCGCATCCTTCCTCCCTCCTCTCCTTCCTCCTCCTCCTCGCCCTCCTCGCCTCCTCTGGCGTAGGGAAGTCGCCGGTACACGTAGCTGTCTCCCATCGCCGCCTCCTTTCACAAAAATATTTGGCTGCTAACACGTTCTTGTTACGCAAATCCTGCCTGCTGCAGCACAGACACACACACACCTACACGCACACACTCTTAGCATCTTGCAGCATCCGTTTGTATCACCAAAAAGGTACTGATTCCCTCGCTCAAACGCTCACTGCTGACTCAAGGCTTCCTGTGGACGCCTCCATTGCTCTCTTTTTTCCTCCTCTCTCCTCCCATCACTGATGGTGAATAATTCAGCAGCGCTATCGAGGAGGAGGAGGAACATAAAGGTGGGGGAGGCAAACGAGGATGCGAACAGATGGATGGCGAGCTGCACTTGACACAAATGAAGGAACACTTCCCAGCATGCACCTGAGGTGGAGGAAACGGCAATGTGTGTGTTGAACATTTCACACATTATATTAGCCCTCTATCTGCACCCTAAAACACAAGCCCCCCCCCCATCTAAGTGAGCCAAACCGTTACCAATAGCAACCGCTCCCAGGCTCACTGCTGCCTGAATGCATCCGTGGCCCAAATGAAAATAACGTCAGTCCACTTTCCTCTGGCCAATGTTTAAAAACGGGGCAAAGGCTCTAAAAATAGAAACATAGTCAAATATCCTATAAGTGACGGGAGCTCTCTGCTGTTTTCAAGTAACTAAGGCAAAAACCCTCGTCAAAGATTCTCCGCGTGACAGAACGGTCATGTTGTATTTAGAAATCCACACCAAAACACTTCAAATACCGTATTTTTCGGATTATGAATCGCAGTTGTTTTCATAGTTTGGCCGGGGGTGCGACATATACTCCGGACCGACTTATGTGTGAAATTATTAACACATTACCGTAAAATATTAAACAATATTCACGGTGGCAGAGGGGTTAATGCGTCCGCCTCACAATACGAAGGTCCTGAGTAGTCCTGGATCTTTTTGTGTGGAGTTTGCATGTTCTCCCCGTGAATGCGTAGGTTCCCTCTGGGTTCTCCGGCTTCCTCCCACTTCCAAAGACATGCACCTGGAGATAGGTTGATTGGCAACACTAAATGGGCCCTAGTGTGTGAATGTGAGTGTGAATGTTGTCTATCTGTGTTGGCCCTGCGATGAGTTGGCAACTTGTCCAGGGTGTACTCTGCCTTCCGCCCGATTGCAGCTGAGATAGGCACCAGCGCCCCCCGCGAAGCCAAAGGGAATAAGCGGTGGAAAATAGACGGATGGATTATTTATCTAATTCGCGGAAGAGACGAAGAAAATCTCAGCAATCGTGACACAAACGTCAACCAATAACAATTCGGTGGGGGAGGGTCATGGCAGAAGTGCATTGTGGGTCATGGGATGCTAACTGCTATATGCTACAGCAGGGGCGCTCACACTTTTTCTGAAGGTGAGCTACTTTTCAATTGACCAAGTCGAAGAGATCTACCTCATTCCTATTTATAATTTATATTTATTTATTTATGAAAGAGACATTTTTCTTAACAAGTTAATGGTGTTTAATGATAATACAAGCATGTTTAACACACATAGATTCCTTTCTTTCATGAAGACAAGGAATATAAGTTGGTGTATTTGATTCTGATGACTTACATTGACTGGAATTAGACAGTGGTGCTGATAACGTCCGCATTTTCAAATGGAGGGGAAAAAAAGTCCTCTTTTCTGTCCAATACCACATGAAAGTGGTTGGATTCGGATTCTCATTTGTCCAACTTGCATACTCGTTTTTAAACACTTTGTTATGAGAGTAGCATATGTGTGTGGCCCTTTAATGTGTGGCAGCAAGTGAGTGACGTCAGTGAGTGTGCGGGTGGGCAAGCAAGTGAGAAAGCGGTCGCTGAGGGCGGGGGAGAAATACATTGGCATCAAACTCTGTAGCTTGCTAGCTTGTGCACGCTAGCTTTCTGAGACTCTTATTTTGTTAGCACAGGCAGGATGAAACAGGTCTTTTATGGTGAAGACAGGAACTGTGCAGTCGGTCTTTAGAGTTTTGACAGTAGGTACGGAGTCTCTAGAAATAAAATGTGTTTCTCTGCGTCCGCCCTGTTAGTGATTTTTTTCTTAAATATGAGCTTGCAGCAGCCAGCGTCATCTCACAAGATCCTCGGGTGCCGAGAATGTCAAACAACTGACGAAAGTGAAGTCTTGGTATGATTGATGATTGCTCATTTTTATGTATATTTTTTAATGCCTGGCTTGAGATCGACTGACACACCCTCCGAGATCGACCAGTCCATCGCGATCGACGTAATGCCCACCCCTGTGCTACAGCTATTAAAATGGATAATTTCTTCGTTGGCGGTAACTTATAAAAACTGAGAAGGGCTGAACAAAAATGGCACCGAAAAGGAAATCATGTACTGCAGATTACAAGCTGGACGTAGTGAAATATGTAGCAAAAAACGACAAGAGGAAGTCGCGCATACCTTTGGAGTTGGCAGAGTTGTTTAGAAGAGACATCGAGGAAGAAGATTTCCTCGGATTTATCGATTAGGAGTGACGGATTGTTTGGAAAACATATAGCATGTTCTATATGTTATAGTTATTTGAATGACTCTTACCATAATATGTTAGGTTAACATACCAGGCACCTTTTCAGTTGGTTATTTATGCGTCATATAACGTACACTTATTCAGCCTGTTGTTCACTATTCTTTATTTATTTTAAGTTGCCTTTCAAATGTCTATTCTTGGTGTTGGATTTTATTAAATAAATTTCCCCCAAAAATGCGACTTATACGCCAGTGCGACTTATATATGTTTTTTTTTCCTTCTTTATTATGCATTTTCGGCCGGTGCGACGTATACTCCGAAGCGACTTATAATCCGAAAAATACGGTATGTTCTAAAAGACAGGAGGGTGTCTATATAGCTACAGCAAAAATGCTTGCCAAAGATCCTCTATAAGACAGGAGCACTATGCAATTTATGAATCTAATGCAAAAACACTAGTCAAAAATCGTATATAAGACAAGAACATCCTGACTAGATAGATAATTTATGTATATTGATGCACTTTTACATTTATTTTAATTTCACTGAAGAAGTGTTTATCACTTGCAACTTTTAAAAACAGTGCATTTGTAATAAGTTTGTTAAATTCATGGAAATGTGTTCAAAACTGGAACATAATAAATGAGCTGCTCAGATGTCTCAGTGAGGTGGCTCGTTGCAGTCAGCCAAATCTTAGAACCGCCTGCAGTACTTTATTTACAATAAATAAATCAATTATCAACATTACCAATCGATCTTATAATCGTCCATGTCCAAATTGCGATGCATCTAAAAATCTATTATTTACCCGACCTCTAATTCTGAGGTTTTCAAAAATCTAATGCAAAAACGCTAGTCAAAGATCATCATTTAGAGAAGAGCACTCAGATGTTTTTGAATAAACAACTTCAAAAACATTTGTCAAAGGTCCTCTGATGCTTGTATGACTTTAATGCAAAAATGCTAGTCAAAGATCCTCTGCTTGACAGGAGCACACTGTCGTTTTTGCGGAACTATCGTAAAACGCTAGTCAAAAGTCCTCTTAAAGCCAGGAGCACTCTGCTGTTTTTAAGGCTCAATTGCAAAAATGTGATTCCATCCATCCATCCATCCATCCATTTCCTACCGCTTGTCCCTTTTGGGGTTGCGGGGGGTGCTGGAACCTATCTCAGCTGATTCAATCCTCTATATTACAGGAAGGCTTTGCTGCTTTCAAAGACCTCTGCAGGATTTATCGTCTATATGACAGAACCACTCTGATGTTTTTAAGGATAAACAGAAAAAATGCCAGTCAGAGATCCTCTATAAGACAGGACCTCTCTGCTGTTTTAAGTAACTCAGTTAAAAACACTAGTCAAAGATCCTCTGTAAGACCGGAACAATTAGCTGTTTTTAAAGACCTACTGCAAAAATGCTATTCAAAGATCTTCTGTTCAACAGGAGCTCTCAGCTGTTTTTAAGTAACTCATTTTTAAAAACTAGTCAAAGATCCTCTATATGACCGGAAGGTTTTGCTCTTTTTAAACACCTATTGCAAAAACACGAATCAATGGTCGTCTATACGACTGGACGTTTTTAATAAACAACTACAAAAAACACTTGTCAAAGTTATTTTACATGACAGGTATACACTGCTATTTTTAAGCTCTCCAGAAAAAAACTCTAGTCTCTTTTCAAAGACCCTTTAAGATAGCAACTCTCTATTATAAGTAACTTGTTTTTTTAAAAGATAGTCAAAGATCATCTTCCTGACAGGAATGCTTTAATGTTTACATTTACTTTAGATGTTAACATTTGTCAAAGATCCTCTGACGCTTGTATCACTTTAGTGCAAAACGCTAGTCAAAGATCCTCTATTTGACAGGAGCGCTCTGTCGTTTTGGCGGAACTATTGTAAAACCGCAAGTCAAAAATCCTCTAAAGGCCAGGAGCGCTCTGACGTTTTTTATGGCTCTACTGCAAAAATGTGAGTCAATAATCCTTCAGTGGTCCCCAACCACCGGGCTCGATTGGTACTGGGCCGCAGAAGAATTGTATTTTCTTTTTTTTAATTAAATCAAATAAAATTTAAATAAAAATGTAATGCCTCTTTTCTATTTGCAGCCTTCTGGGGTAAATATAAAAATACACATTTTCCACAGGCTAATAATACATTTGAAAATAAAATAACAATAATGAATGAATCAAACATTCAAGCCTTGAAGTAGCAAGAGAAAGTGAATGAATAAAACATTAATTCTTGTTCAGTTTGCTACACTGAGTTGCTTTAACACCAAATATGGAACAAGCAACGCTTATATAACTTAATAGTGCAAAATCAACTTTCAAAAAACAAACGAAAAAACATCAATGGTATATTAAATAAAATGTAAATAAAAAATGTATGCCTCTTTCTATTTGCAGCCTTTTGAGGTAAATATCAACTTTAATTATTTCCACAGGCTAATAAATTTGAAAATAAAATAATGAGGTGGGCGGGGTTGGGGGGGGGGCAAGGTTTGGTGGTAGCGGGAGGGGGGGGGGGGTGTATATTGTAGTATCCCGGAAGAGTCAGTGCTGCAAGGGGTTCTGGGTATTAGTTCTGTTGTGTTTATGTTGTGTTACGGTCGGTTGTTCTCCCCAAATGTGTTTGTCATCCTAGTTTGGTGTGGGTTCACATATTTGCAAGAGTGTTAAAGTTGTTTACACGGCCACCCTTAGTGTGACCTGTACGGCTGTTGATCAAGCATGCATTGCATTCACTTTTGTGTGTGTACTAGCCGCATATATTAAGTGACTTGGCCGGGAATGCAATGTTACAGCGGAATCGCCGCTGTATAATACCGACGGGCCAGCTCTAATGTTATTTGGATATTGCCTCGAGGGCCAAATGAAATTACACGGCGGGCCAGAGTTTGACACCCATGCCTTAAGGTAAAATGGCCCTCAGTGGAAAAAGTTTGGACACCCCTGCTCTAATCTTTTTTAATCTGCTACCTGGCGTACCTTCTATCTTCTAGGACTCGTTTACTCGTCCTAGAACAGGGGTAGGGAACCTATGGCTCGGGAGCCAGATGTGGCTCTTTTGATGACTGCACCTGGCTCTCAGATAAATCTTAGCTGACATTGCTTAACATGATAAATTATGAATAATTCCGCTGGTAATCACAGTGTTAAAAATAACGTTCAAAATATAAGACATTCTCATAGATTTTAATCCATCCATCTGTTTTCTACCGCACCTGTTCAAGAAGTCGCATTAATGGTAAGAAGAATTTTATTTCTCATCGGTGAGCTTCCAAATAACAATGTTATTAAAAAGAATAACAGACTTATGATGTGAAGATCTATCATTTCATTTCTGTTTGTGCTTCTTTGTTTGTATTACTCCATCAGTGCTCTTA
>NC_084625.1:17007286-17082750 GCF_033978795.1 Nerophis ophidion | reverse complement strand
ACCGCTTGTCCCTTTTGGGTTTGCGAGGGTTGCTGGAGCCTATCTCAGCTGCATTCGGGCGGAAGGCGGGGTACATACTGGACAACTCCCAAACTCATCGCAGGGCCAACACAGATAAACAGACATTCACACACTAGAGCCAATTTAGTGTTGCCAATCAACCTATCCCCAAGTGCATGTCTTCCAATATATATATACATATATATATATATATATATATATATATATATATATATATATATATATATATATATATATATATATATATATATACATATACACACATACTGTATATATGCATATATATACAGTGGGGCAAAAAAGTATTTATTCAGCCACCGATTGTGCAAGTTCTCCCACTTAAAATGATGACAGAGGTCTGTAATTTTCATCATAAGTACACTTCAACTGTGAGAGACAGAATGTGAAAAAAAAATCCAGTTAATACCAAAATGGATACATGGATGATACCTCAGAGGATTGGGAGAATGTCATGTGGTCAGATGAAACCAAAATAGAACTTTTTGGTATAAACTCACCTCGTTGTGTTTGGAGGAAGAAGAATAATGAGTTTCATCCCAAGAACACCATACCTACTGTGAAGCATGGGGGTGGAAACATCATGCTTTGGGGCTGTTTTTCTGCTAAGGGGACAGGACGATTGATCCGTGTTAAGGAAAGAATGAATGGGACCATGTATCGTGAAATTTTGAGCCAAAACCTCCTTCCATCAGTGAGTGCTTTGAATGGTTGACTAAATACTTATTTTCCACCATAATTTACAAATAAATTCTTTAAAATTCCTACAATGTGAATTCCTGGATTTTTTTTTCACATTCTGTCTCTCACAGTTGAAGTGTACCTATGATGAAAATTACAGACCTCTGTCATCATTTTAAGTGGGAGAACTTGCACAATCGGTGGCTGACTAATTACTTTTTTGCCCCACTCTATATATATATATATATATATATATATATATATATATATATATAATGTGGAAAGGGGCGTGGCCTGCGGGCATGCAACGAAGCGGGGTGTGCCAGGCCTCGAAATGAGCGACAGGTGCGTAGATGGCCCACTTGGGCCTGGTTATCTAATCCCCTGTCGCTCTGTTATAAAGCAGCAGCCGGAAGGAGAGACGGGGTGGAGTGGGAGTTGGAGTTAGAGCCAGAGCATGATAGACAGACAACATTCACACTCACATTCACACACTAGGGCCGATTTAGTGTTGCCAATCAACCTATCTCCAGGTGCATGTCTTTGCAAGTGGGAGGAAGCCGGAGTACCCGGAGGGAACCCACGCAGTCAAGGGGAGGACATGCAAAGTCCACACAGAAAGATCACAGGCCCGGGATTGAACTCAGGACTACTCAGGACTTTTGTATTGTGAGGCACATGCACTAACCCCTGTCCCGCAGTTCTGCCCAAAGGTTGGGGTGTGACGTTTAATACTGCCTTAGGGAGAGGAAGGGAACGACACATCCGGAACAACCAGCCAAGTCTGAGCCTTCAACAAAAAAAAAAATCAGGTCTCATGTTTGGCCCGGATGAAGAAACAATTTTTTTCTGGCGTTAAGGGACAGAGCCTGGCATCGAGGATTGTTCCCAGCAGAGGTGGGTCTGAACATGAAGGGGCACGCAGTGAGTTGCACAAAAGTATTGGCAACACCTGCCACATCAGTGCCATGCGAAAGGTCATTTTCCCTGTCTGGACATGTGGTGCTGAAGAAAATGTGAGCGCCTTTGTCTTTCTGAGCAACTGCCAAAGTGCAAAGAAACACAACTAATTGGGACAATCTATGCACCGTTTGTTTCGATTTTATTTTGCAGTTTTGGTAAGTGGGAACAAATGTTTGCCTATCCTTTGAAAAAGAGCGGTTCTTGAGTTTTGTTTTTTTTGTATATATATATATATATATATATATATATATAAATTGTTAAAATTTATTTTTCTTACACCTTGATACATAGAAGGCAATTTTGTGTTGAGCTGTTTAAAAACAGAATTAAACATTTGGGTAACACATGGCATACTGACAAAGCTTAACCCATTGTTCCTATAACAATCTACAAGATTAATATAGGTTGCCTCTCTCTCTTCCCCTCCATCTTTCAGTATTCCTTTTTTTTTCTTTTTCTTTTTTCTCTAGTTATCATTATGTATACGTATTGTTGCATTTGAACAACTGTATTGTTGATAATAGAGGTAAACTATTGGTATTGTTCATGATCAATAGCGCTTTGTCTTTTGGTATTTGTATTGCTCCAGTTGTAGTGTAAACATGCTCATTGTCATTTCTATATTATTATTTATTTCACTAACTGCTTCTTTGCTATCACTTTTACCATCATACTTGTACATATCGTATGTGCTGGTGTTGTTCTATTGTTGTTGTTGTTGTCTCTCTGTCTAATCCCCCACTTATCCTCACCAATTTCCCCCTCCGTCTTCCTTTTTTCCTCTTTCTATCCCCTCCTGCTCCGGCCCGGCTGCACCAAATGATAATATAAATACATTTAATAAAGTCAAATTCAAATAAGGCAACAAGAGAAGTATCCTACACTTCTCTTTTGTAAAGTAAATCTGAACAGCCGATATGGGCATCTACACCAACTATATCATGGGTGTCAAACTCTGGCCCGCGGTCCAAATTAGTTCCCGTCGTGTAATTTCATTTGGCCCTTGAGGCAATATCAAATTAACATCACAACTGGCCCGCCGCCGTAACACCACATTCACCGCTAATACTCATACTCGTCAACCCTCCCAATTTTCCCGGGAGACTCCCGAAGTTCAGTGCCCCTCCCGAATTCCTCCCGATTTCCACCCGGACAATAATATTGGGGGTGGGCCGTAAAAGCACTGCTTATGGCGTTCTCTATATGTCGCCACGTCCGCTTTTCTTCCATAAAAACAGCGTGCCGGCCCACTCACATAATATAAGCGGCTCATACACACACACAAGTGTATGCCACGCATACCTAGTCAACAACCATACAGGTCACACTGAGGGTGGCCGTATAAACAAGGTTAACACTGTTACAAATATGCGTCACACTGTGAACCCACAGCAAACAAGAATGACAAACACATTTCGGGAGAACATCCGTACCGTAACACAACCGGACAAATATCCAGAACCCCTTGCATCACTAACTCTTCCGGGACGCTACAATATACACCCCCGCTACCACCAAACCCCGCCCCAACTCAAACCCACCGCCGAAAAAAGGCATTAAATTTGTGTTTTTATCTTACTTGATATGCCATTGATATTTTTTAATTATTATTATTTGAAACTGGAGTTTGCATGTCACTATAAAGTTATATAAGCCTTACTAGGTCAATATTCAATGCAAAACTTGTTTGAGTCCCTATTAAAAGGTTAATTTGTTCAACCTCGGCCCGCGGCTTTGTTCAGTTTTAAATTTTGGCCCACTCTGTATTTGAGTTTGACACCCCTGAACTATATGATTTGCCTGAGAAGCTGGACAGGACAAAAAACAAACAAACAAAAAAACATTTGTATCCTAATTAAAGTTAAAGTTAAAGTACCAATGATTGTCACACACATAATAGATGTGGCGAAATTATTCTCTGCATTTGACCCATCACCCTTGATCACTCCCTAGGAGGTGAGGGGAGCAGTGGGCAGCAGCGGTGCCACGCCCGGGAATTACACCTTGAATACATCCTAATTTCCCCTCTGGAATTAAAAAAAGTCATTCTGATTCTGTACAAGGAAAGCACATTGTCCACTCCTACTGCTCACTAGTGTAACCATCTCTGAGTTATTGTGTAGAAATGGGGAAACGACTAGAACTGTAACGGTGTTACAAAAAAGATCAATTAGAATAATACATAATGTTGGATACGGAAAACATACAAACCATTTATTTATTGATTTAAAAAGTTTTAATTCAATGACTTGGTGTATTTGCTAACAGCTAAAATAAATAGCAAACTATGACCTGCTACCCAAGAATGTGCAACAATTCTTCTCCACAAAAGAGGAGAAAAATAACCTTATAAGGAAATTCTACTTTAAAAAAATGTTCATGCACGCACAACACTTAAGACCTTTAGCATATCAGTATGTGGAATTAAATTATGGAATGGATTATACAAAGAAATTAAACAAAGCACTAATATGATTCGGTTTAAGAAACTGTTCAAACTACAAGTGTTCACAAAGTACAAATAAGAAAAATTATGACATCTTGAACCTTTTTAAAAGAAAGATAATATTCATTCATCTCGTTGGTGAACCATAAGTTACTTAACCATTTATTTATGAGAATTTAAAATATTGTATATTTAATTGTGTGTCCAAAATGTATTTATGTATGTATTGGTTTGCTTATTTATGGTATACGTATGTATTTTTTTATTCACTGTCCTGTTATAAACAGAAAACAAAGAAATGGGATACAACTGCTATGATATGAAAAGGAGTAGAGTTAAATAAACTCTGCTTCTTCCTACTCCTCTTTGGACGAGCTGTAATTAAACAATTGGAAATATGTGACGCATTACATTGTAATTGCATTGTATGAATATTCAAAATGAACTGTATCAAGTAATAATAGTATAAAAAAACGTTATATTTTTTTATGGTACATTTATTAAAGACAAAAAAAAATTCTATTTGTGATTAATTACGAGTTAACTATGATCAATATGCGATTTCTGCGATTGAATATTTTTATTGTTTTAATATAAATGTGTGCTTAAAAATCAAGTTAAATAGGTATGGTTTATTATAATTAAAAATTATAATCTTACCATAAATGAATGTGCTTTTAAAAAAAATAAACTTCAAATTAAAATAGATATTTTATGAATATTTTGGGATTTTCTTACATTTATGATCAGTTAAAACAGCTGTAAACTATTTCATATTATGTAGCATTATTACAGAATGTGTTTTCTTTCCGAGTTTTTGCTTGTTATTTGCTTACTTTGAATAAACAATTTTTTTAAAGATAATATATTTTTAATAGGTAAAAATATTTTTTTTATCTACAGTATATACCGACCTAGAGGAAAAGTCAATCCCTCCTTTTCAAGACTTCTTTTTGACCAAATATATTTTTTAAACTAAATGAAGTAAAACAAAACTAGCATTTTAATGATGAGTTACCCTTGTGTGTTTGTGAGTGACAGGAAAAAAAGCTCTAACTCAGAAGTGCCTGGGCGCCAACTGCTTGTTAGTGTTTATCTCCAGACTTTGACTCCCGGGCGCGGCACCGATGCCGCCCACTGCTCCCCTCACCTCCCAGGGGGTGATCATGGGGATGGGTCAAATGCAGAGGACAAATTTCACCACACCTAGTGTGTGCGTGACAATCATTGGTACTTTAACTTAACTTTAACTAAGACGACCTAGGACATGTCATACTACAAATGAAGAAATGAGGCAGAAAAACTGAAAAACCCAATTTTCGAGCAAAACGAGATGGTGTCGTGACACTCGGGTCGCATGACGGCGAGTAGTGGCGTGTTCCCAAGATGCAGAAGATCGAGGAAGCAAAGTGCAGGTAAAAAGTATTTAGTATAGCTCAAAAAAAACAAACTAAAACTTGACAGGTGCAAAACAACGAAACAGAATGCTGGAACACAGCAAAACTCACGGCAGGGGGAAAGAATGTCCAAAGTCCCGACAAGGGATGGTGGGTCAAACTCAACTTAAATAGAGCTGATTGCCAACCGAAAACAGGTGAGGGGAAATGCTCTGTGAACACCATTACTAAAGGAAGTGCCACCTAAAGAAAAGCACAGGAAATGGACCAAAAACAAAACACAGGAGAACACCAACAAAAGGGCACGGCCTGGTGTAACCAGTCATGACAGGTGTCCCGATACATCTGAGCGGTCTGTGAGTGAGAATGATGTACGGGATACAGTAGGTGTGTAGCCATTACTGTCTCCAATGACAAACTGAATGGTGTGTTTACTCTGCTGTTGTTGTCTTGTGATGCAGCTGTCAATTTAATCATGTCACAATGCACCGGTCAATGTAAACTCTGGACCCCCCCCCACCACCCCCCACCCCCACCCCCCCCCCCCCCCCCCCCCCGTCCAGGAATGACCCAAAAATGTTGCTTAGTTAGATGAAATTGATTTCTTACTGCATTCATGTGGAAAAAAATGGATCTGTTTTCACTCCTTTTTGGAGCCAGGCAGGCACTATGTACAGTGGAAACTCAGAAAATGCAAAGGTCCATTTATGTCAGCAGTAACTTCAAATGTAAAACTTTTATGTGATTATAAAGTCATTGCATGCTAAGTGAGACATAGCGAGCCTTTATTTCTTATCATTTTGATGATCATGGCTAACAGTTTTCAAATTAGAATATTCAGAAATTTCCAATTTAAGGTTTTTATAATTTTTAAGCTATAATCATCAACATTATATCAAAAATAATTTTTAAATATGTCCAGTTGCATATTAAGAGCTCTTGCCATATATTAATTTCAGCTTGTAAAGCTACACAAACTTTTGCACAATATTGTATTTGTTTCAGTTTCACCTATATAAAGTATTTTCTCGGGAGTGTCACATGATGTTGGTGACGAACCCCAAGATGCAGAGAAGAAAGGCAGGCTTTGAGTAAGAAAACATGATTTAATTTAAACACTAAAACAAGAACGAACAAAAGGGTACTAACAAAAGGCGGGGACAAACTGGGCTATGAACAAAAACACGAAGGAACTACGGCATGAAGAGAGTGAACAGAAGTAGACACAGCTACAATGATAAGTAATAAAGACATTGACAGGTTGTGGTGACATCGACATGACACGACAATACTCCAGCACTGACTGGAGGACAAAGCAGGTAAAAATAGGAGTGGGCTGCTTGACACCAGGTGTGGCCAGGTGCCAATCAGCCGCATTTGGAGGGGAAACAGAGCTCAGGGAGAAAAACAGGAAACAGACAAAATAAGAGCGCTGACAGGAAACAAAGACACACACGGAGAAAAAACAAAACAAAACTGTCAGGGACAAGCCTGACAGGGAGATTCTTAAAAATCTTGAAAAATGTTATTAAATCTTGCATTTTTGTGTAATTTTTATGTATTTTTATAATGTTAAATCCTACAGAGAAATATTTATTTCTAATATTTATTTTCAAAAAAGTGTTTTTTTTCTACGCTTTGTGCCTCTTACAAACCTCACTGTTGGCTTTATAAGGTCATGCTACCTCTAACCTAAATAAAGTTGATGCTAACCCACCTTTTTTGTTCTCCTTTTTACAAATAAACAAGAAGAGAACCGATAAAAAAAAACAAAAAAAAAACGAATTGTTAAGCAGAATCGAAAGTAGAATCGGAACCGGAAAAAAATATCAATTCCCATTCCTATCCATAATATAAACTATTTCATAATATATATTATTATGGAGAATTTGTTTTCTTTTGGAGTGTTTCCTTGATATTTTCTTATATTAAATTCCTAAATATATTTATAAAATATTACTAAATATATTTTTTATAATTCTATATATTTTGTATCTATATACTGACCTTGACTAAAAAGACAGCCCTCGCTCTCTTCATAAACTCTTTTTGGCGAAAAAAAATGTTTTAGGACAGAATCAAGGAAAATAAAATACAAAACATATTCATTTAAATGTCTTCTAACACTTGTGGGAGTGACAGAAAAAAAAGCTCTGACTCACTTATTTGTATTTAATTAATCTCCAGAGGTTGACTTTAAGACGACCTCTTTAAAACCTATTACATGTTTTATATTGCAAATATTTATACAATAATTTGCGCGTGATAATCATCAGCATATATCTCGTTAAGCAAGAGTTATAGCGCCACCTGTTGCTTTGGTATACACCTGAAAACTTCAAAATACATTTTTATATAATATATATATATATATATATATATATATATATATATATATATATATATATATATATATATATATATATATATAATGTAATAATATATATTGACCGCCAAAGGTTGACTTGACAAATGTAATTCATACTGACCTTTTAAGCTCACTGTGAGTGTCCTGATCGGATATTGAGATCACATATCGGTCCAAATATCAGCATGAAAATACAAGTATCAGATCATATCGACTTGCATCTAAACTTTCCAATACTAGTTTTACTACAAGCAGTACTGCAGTGTGTTTACTTCAGTCAACCTCTAAATTACCTCCAATAAACTCTCAATTACTTCAAGTTTTTTTTTTTTTAAACATAACATTGTTCTCTGTTTGACTATTTTCACTTGATCAAAGCTTTCTATCATTCCACACTACAAAGTAATACAAATGTGTATGCATGCTGCTGATATTGTACCGGATCAAAATGATTTAAGTACTGCATCGAAAGTGAAAACGTTTGGGTCGGCCTTGAAGCTTTCACAATCATTGATGGCATGTTGACAAGGTTAACTGTAGTTGCCATTTGTCATTGTTATTTGTACTAAATAGAGGGACTTATTGGCTATTTATGTTTCTTAGTTAAAATACAGTGGGGCAAAAAAGTATTTAGTCAGCCACCGATTGTGCAAGTTCTCCCACTTAAAATGATGACAGAGGTCTGTAATTTTCAGCATAGGTACACTTCAACTGTGAGAGACAGAATGTGAAAAAAAAATCCAGGAATTCAAATTGTAGGAATTTTAAAGAATTGATTTGTAAATTATGGTGGAAAATAAGTATTTGGTCAACCATTCAAAGCTCTCACTGATGGAAGGAGGTTTTGGCTCAAAATCTCACGATACATGGCCCCATTCATTCTTTCCTTAACACGGATCAATCGTCCTGTCACCTTAGCAGAAAAACAGCCCCAAAGCATGATGTTTCCACCCCCATGCGTTACAGTAGGTGTGGTGTTCTTGGGATGCAACTCAGTATTCTTCTTCCTCCAAACACGACGAGTTGAGTTTATACCAAAATTGATACATGGATGATACAGCACAGGATTGCGAGAATGTCATGTGGTCAGATGAAACCAAAATAGAACTTTTTGGTATAAACTCAACTCGTCGTGTATGGAGGAAGAAGAATACTGAGTTGCATCCCAAGAACACCATACCTACTGTGAAGCATGGGGGTGGAAACATCATGCTTTGGGGCTGTTTTTCTGCTAAGGGGACAGGACGATTGATCCGTGTTAAGGAAAGAATGAATGGGGCCATGTATCGTGAGATTTTGAGCCAAAACCTCTTTCTATCAGTGAGAGCTTTGAATGGTTGACCAAATACTTATTTTCCACCATAATTTACAAATAAATTATTTAAAATTCCTACAATGTGAATTCCTGGATTTTTTTTTCACATTCTGTCTCTCACAGTTGAAGTGTACCTATGATGAAAATTACAGACCTCTGTCATCATTTTAAGTGGGAGAACTTGCACAATCGGTGGCTGACTAAATACTTTTTTGCCCACTGTAGCTGTGTTTGGCCCACAGGCCATTCGCACATTTTCACTTCGGCCCTTGGAGGCAAAAGTTTGGGGAACCCCTGATGTGGGTTATGCAACAGCATGCTGCAATGAAGCTGAATTCTTCAAGGAAACATTCCAGGTACAAAAGGAATTTTGTCTTTATGACCTCCCCGAAGGACTCGTAATGACCGACTTCTTGAGTGAGCATTTTGGCGAGGAAAAGGCGATAAGTCTTGATTGCTAGCTTACACTAATTGCAGCGCACGGGGTCTCATCAGCCTGCTACCAGCCTGTTCTTGAAGGTCAAACGCAGCACTGGGACGGATTCACACGTCCAGGAAGTGAAACTGAAAGTGGCGTTTAAGCCCCTCATAGTAACAAAGGCCAGCTCGGTTGACGTCAGCATTACAGTACGACTCCTCCGCCCAACAATCTTCTTCCACTTTTTTCACAGTTGGCATCCTTTCCAAACCGATACTGCATACAATCAGTCAGTAGGACAAGGAGAAAAAAAGACTAACATTTCCAGAAGAAGCATTTTATGTCCCCGAGTCAATATGCGGAGTAAAATTATGGAAGGCATTGAGCAATGAAGTCTAAAACTGAGCTAAAATTAGTAAATTGTGTTTATGATAGGTTTATATATGACATCATTATCTATCAGCTGTCATTTGTTACCGTATTTTCCGCACTATAAGGCGCACCTAAAAACCTCCAATTTTCTTTCTACAAACCCCGTTTCCATTTGAGTTGGGAAATTGTGTTAGATGTAAATATAAACGGAATACAATGATTTGCAAAACATTTTCAACCCATATTCAGTTGAATATGCTACAAAGACAACATATTTGATGTTCAAATTGATAAACTTTTTTTTTTTTTGCAAATGATCATTAACTTTAGAATTTGATGCCAGCAACACGTGACAAAGAAGTTGGGAAAGGTGGCAATAAATACTGATAAAGTAGAGGTATGCTCATCAAACACTTATTTGGAGCATCCCACAAGTGTGCAGGGAATTGGGAACAGGTGGATAACGTTATTGAGTAGAAAAACAGATTCCCAAAAAATGCTCAGTCTTTCACAAAAAAGGATGGGGCGAGGTACACCCCTTGGTCCACAACTGCGTGAGCAAATAGTCAAACAGTTTAAGAACAACGTTTCTCAAAATGCAATTGCAAGATATTTAGGGATTTTAACATCTACGGTCAATAATATCATCAAAAAGGTTCAGAGAATCTGGAGAAATCCCCCACGTAAACGTCATGGCCGGAAACCAACATTGAATGACTGACCTTCGAACCCTCAGACGGCACTGTATCAAAAACCGGCATCAATCTCTATAGGATATCACCACATGGGCTCAGGAACACTTCAGAAAACCACTGTCACTAAATATAGTTTGTCACTACATCTGTAAGTGCAAGTTAAAGCTCTGCTATGCAAAGCGAAAGCCATTTATCAACAACATCCAGAAACGCTGCCGGCTTCTTTGGGCCCGAGATCCTCTACGATGGACTGATGCAAAGTGGAAAAATGTTCTGTGATCTGACGAGTCCACATTTCAAATTGTTTTTGGAAATATTCGACCGTGTCATCCGGACCAAAGGGGAAGCGAACCATCCAGACTGTAATCGACGCAAAGTTCAAAACCCAGCATCTGGTATGGGGGTGCATTACTGCCCAAGGCATGGGTAACTTACACATCTGTGAAGGCACCATTAATGCTGAAAGGTACATACAGGTTTTGGAACAACATAGGCTGCCATCCAAGCGCTGTTTTTTTCATGGACGCCCTTGCTTATTTCAGCAAGAGAATGCCAAGCCACATTCAGCACGTGTTACAACAGCGTGGCTTCATAAAAAAGAAAAGAGTACGGGTACTTTCCTGGCCCGCCTGCAGTCTGAAGCGTAAAATACGACAGCGGAGACCCCGGACTGTTGAACGACTGAAGCTTTACATAAAACAATGATGGGAAAGAATTCCACTTTCAAAGCTTCAACAATTAGTTTCCTCAGTTCCCAAACGTTTATTGAGTGTCGTTAAAAGAAAAGGTGATGTAACACAGTGGTGAACATGCCCTTTCCCAACTACTTTGGCACGTGTTGCAGCCATGAAATTCTAAGTGAATTATTATTTGCAAAAAAAAAACAAAGTTTATGAGTTTGAACATCAAATATCTTACCTTTGTAGTGCATTCAATTGAATATGGGTTGAAAAGTATTTGCAAATCATTGTATTCCATTTATATTTACATCTAACACAATTTCCCAACTCATATGGTAACGGCGTTTGTATATGGACCACTTTTGAGCCACAACATGTCTCGTAACTACGGTAAGAAGCCGCCGACTTCACTTTCCCCCGTACAAGAAGAAGCGTGTGGTGCATGCTGGGATATATGACTACGCGAAGCGTGCTTTTTCATTTCAATTTGTGTGTTTATGTAAAGACCCCAACATGGTTCCTATTAAGAGACAAGCTTACGACGCACAGTTTAAACTCAAGGCGATCAGTCACACAGTAGAACACGGGACTAGAGCGGCAGCGAGAGAATTTAACGTTAACCAATCAATGGTGCAGAAGCGGAGGAAGCATCAAGATGACCTGCGCCAAGTAAACTGAGTTTCCGAGGGAACAAAGCAAGATGGAATAAGAAGAATACGAGGGACTCGTGGATGAGGTATAACTTAATAAAGTGAGCTTTACATGTTTGTGTGTTGTGTATTGTGACGTTAACGTTTGAGCAACGTTAAGTTATTGATATATTGTTATTGCTTTGCACTATTTTGCGTGTTACTGTTGTGATTGAACTAACGTTTGATTTACCGTAACAGTATCAGACTGTTTTTTATGTGTTTATTGAATCGAGGAAAAGTTCCCCTCCACTCTGTGATATAAATGCTGCGCTACATGTAATACCTTGCTGTTGTTAAAAGATAAACGAATGTGATAGCAGGGACCCTGGCATCACATTTTGATAAAAATATAACATTTACATAATAAAAGTCCACTACAGGCTTCCCAAATGCTGTAATAAATTAAGCCTGATGAGTTGACTTGAAACTGTTTAATGTTGAAATTTGTATATGTAGATCAGGGGTGCCCATTACGTCGATCGCGAGCTACCAGTTGACCGCGGGGTGTGTGTCAGTCAATCTCGAGCCAGGCTTTTAAAAAAATAGACCTAAAAATTAGTGATCATCAATCTTCACCAAGACGTCACTTAAATGACATTCACGGTACCGGAGGGTCTTGTGAGATGACGCTGGCTGCTGAAAGATCATTATTATTAAAATATGACCGAGAGGAAGGCGAGAAACACTTTTTATTTCAACAGACTCTCGCGCCGTACCTTCCGTCAAAACTCTAAAGGCCGACTGCACATTTCCTATCTTCACAATAAAAGCCCTGCTTCATGCTGCCTGCGCTAACTAAATACAGAGTCTCGGAAAACTGGCGTGCACAAGCGATCCCTCAGAAAGCTGGCGTGCACATCACTTGTGCACGCCAGCTTTCCGAGACTCTTATTTTGTTAGCGCAGGCAGCATGAAGCAGGGCTTTTATTGTGAAGATAGGAAATGTGCAGTCGGCCTTTAGAGTTTTGACGGAAGGGACGGCGCGAAAGTCTGTTGAAATAAAAAGTGTTTCTCGCCTTCCTCTCAGTCATTTTTTCATAATAATGAACTGGCAGCAGCCAGCGTCATCTCACAAGACCCTCGGGTGCCGTGAATGTCAATCAAGCAAGCTACGGAATTTGCCGCCAATGTTTTTCTTGTAAAGTGTATGGAAGCTGGATGAATTAGATGCCAAAAAACAACCACTTTCATGTGGTATTGTACAGAAAGGACAACTTTTTTTCTCCTCCATTTGAAAATGTGGGCGTTATCATCATTACTGTCTGATTCCAATCAATGCAAGTCATCAGAATCAGGTAATACACCAACTTATATTCTTGTCTTGGTGAAAGAAAGACATCTATATGTGTTACACATGCTTGTATTATCATTAAACACATTTAACTTGTTTACAAAAATGTCTCTTTCATAAATAAATAAATATAAATGATATATATAAATGAGGTAGATCCCCTCGAGTTGGTCAATTGAAAAGTAGCTCGCCTGCAGAAAAAGTGTGGGCACCCCTGATGTAGAAGATAAGTTTGGTCATTTTATTTAATCTGAGCAACAACTTGAGGCCGTTTAATGTGGATTAACCTGGGCAGAATTATTGTACTGTTCCCAATGTTAAAAGGATAAAGCCATTGATTACATACATACATATATATATATATATATATATATATATACATATATATATATATATGTATATATATATATATATATATATTAGAGGCGTGGGAAAAAATCGATTCCAATACTAATCGCGATTCTCATGTTGTGCAATTCAGAATCTATTCTCTCTTTTTTTTTTTTTTTTTTAATCAATCCAACAAACCAATACACAGCAATACCATAACAATGCAATCCAATTCCAAAACCAAACCTGACCCAGCAACACTCAGAACTGCAATAAACAGAGCAATTGAGAGGAGACACAAACACAACACAGAACAAACCAAAAGTAGTGAAACAAAAATGAATATTATCAACAACAGTATCAATATTAGTTATAATTTCAGCATAGCAGTGATTAAAAATCCCTCATTGACATTATCATTAGACATTTATAAAAATAATAATAAAGAACAATAGTGTCACAGTGGCTTACACTTGCGTCGCATCTCATAAGCTTGACAACACACTGTGTCCAATGTTTTCACAAAGACAAAATAAGTCGTATTTTTGGTTCGTTTAATAGTTAAAACAAATTTAAATTTTTGCAATCAGTTGATAAAACATTGTCCTTTACAATTATAAAAGCTTTTTTTTTTTAAATCTACTACTTTGCTAGCATGTCAGCAGACTGGGGTAGATCCTGCTGAAATCCGATGTATTGAATGAATACAAAGTCGTTTTGAATCGGAAAAATATCGTTTTTGAATTGAGAATCGCGTTGAATCTAAAAAAATCCCCCAAAAAATCGATATATTATGGAATCGCGACCCCAAGAATCGATATTGAATCGAATCATGGGACACCCAAAGATTTGCAGCCCTAATATATATATATATAACATGTATATATACACCTACCCCCAGACACGTTTTTTCTCTAAATGTGGCCCAAATAATTGCCCAAGCCTGTTATAAACAATGTCAAATACAAGATGAACTTCCAAAAAATTATGAAATTTCCTTTGTGCAACATATTATGTATACACCTTTTACACAACATAAACTGTTCAATTATATACACAGTAAAGGCATGTGAAATGTCCATGTACACAAATTAATTAAACCTTTGTACCAATTATATACTATATACAAACAATTATACTTCCATTATTATTTATATCCCACATTTGATTTTGAATTAACATTGATCATAGTATTAAAGGCCTACTGAAATGAGATTTTCTTATTTAAACGGGGATAGCAGGTCCATTCCATGTGTCATACTTGATCATTTCGCGGTATTGCCATATTTTTGCTGAAAGGATTTAGTAGAGAACATCCACGATAAAGTTCGCCACTTTTGGTACTTCCTGCAAAAGCTTCGCCTTTGCAGGAAGTCGCAGACGATGACGTCGCAAGTGTGGGGGCTCCTCACATATTCACATTGATTTTAATGGGAGCCTCCAACAAAGACAGTTATTCGGACCGAGAAAACAACAATTTCCCCATTAATTTGAGCGAGGATGAAAGATTCGTGTTTGAGGAAATTGATAGCGACGGATTAGAAAAAAAAAAAAAAAACGCGATAGCATTGGGACATATTCCGATGTTTTTAATCACATTTACTAGGATAATTCTGGGAAATCCCTTATCTTTCTATTGTGTTGCTAGTGTTTTAGTGAGTTTAAAGAGGGGTTTGTCCACAGTTGTCTTGACGCCAATGTCTCACGGGTGTCGAAGGCAGCTGTATGGACGGCACAAGCTCAGCTGATATCCAATAAGTGGCGACTTTTTAACCACAATTTTCTCACCGAAACCTTCTGGTTGACATTCGGTCGGGATCCATGTCCGCCGTGATCAGAGGTGGGTAGAGTAGCCAGAAATTGTACTCAAGTAAGAGTACAGTTACTTTAGAGATTTATTACTCAAGTAAAAGTAAGGAGTAGTCACCCAAATATTTACTTGAGTAAAAGTAAAAAGTATGTTGTGAAAAAACTACTCAAGTACTGAGTAACTGATGAGTAACCTGATTACGGCAACAAATAATGCACAAAAACATAAAAATAGCAATGAGCAAATTCAGAGCCAGGAATAGCTCTTAAGCAACTAAAACGTTAATATATATTAAATAATATAATATTATAATCATATATATATAAATATATATATATATATATACATAAATTTATATATACAGTATATAATTTATATTTATTTATTTTGCCGTTTTTGTTGACATGTTGAAGGTGTTTTAATGAATATACATGCATCTTTAACATATAGATTCCTATCTTTCATGAAGACAAGAATATAAGTTGGTGTATTACCTGATTCTGATGACTTGCATTGATTGGAATCAGACGTCCACGTTTTCAAATGGAGGAGAAAAAAAGTTCCTCTTTTCTGTCTAATACCACATGAAAGTCGTTGGTTTTTGGCATCTTAACTGTCCAGCTTCCATATTTGTTTTTATACACTTTACAAGAAATACATTGGCGGCAAACTCCGTAGCTTGCTAGCTTGTTTGCGCTGGCTTTCGGAGATCCCCTTATTTTGTTAACGCAGGCGCGATGGAGCGGCACTTTTATTGTGAAGACAGGAACTGTGCGATCAGTCTTTAGGCTTTTGACGGGAAGTACGGTTGAAATAAAAAGTGTCTTTTTTCCTTTACACTTTTGATTGATTGATTTAAAATGTTATTAGTAGATTGCACAGTACAGTACATATTCCGTACAATTGACCACTAAATGGTAACACCCCAATAAGTTTGTCAACATGTTTAAGTCGGGTTTTACGTATCACGGTCATGTGACCGCCTGGCTCTGTTTGATTGGTCCAACGTCACCAGTGACTGCATGTGATTGGTGAAACGCAGGCATGCGTAGATTCTACTTTGAAGCTCTGTCATTATCCAAAACAAACATTAATAGATCGATAAAAAAAAGTAGCGAGTAGCGAGCTGAATGTAGATAAATGGAACGGGGTAAAAGTAGCGTTTCTTCTCTATAAATATACTCAAGTAAAAGTAAAAGTATGTTGCATAAAAACTACTCATAGAAGTACAATTTATCCCAAAAGTTACTCAAGTAAATGTAACGGAGTAAATGTAGCGCGTTCCTACCCACCTCTGGCTGTGATCCATACTAAAGTTTCACCTCCGGGAATTTTAAACAAGGAATCACCGTGTGTTTGTGTGGCTAAAGGCTAAAGCTTCCCAACTCCATCTTTCTACTGTGACTTCTCCAATATTAATTGAACAAATTGCAAAAGATTCAGCAACACAGATCTCCAAAATACTGTGTAATTATGCCGTTAGAGCAGATGACTTTTAGCTGTGTGTGTGCGTAGCGCTCATACTTCCTAAAAACGCGTGACGTCTTGCGTACACGTCATCGTTACACGACGTTTCCAAGACGAAACTCCCGGGAAATTTAAAATTGTAATTTAGTAAACTAAAAAGGCCGTATTGGCATGTGTTGCAATGTTAATATTTCATCATTGATGTATAAACTATCAGACTGCCTGGTGGGTAGTACTGGGTTTCAGTAGGCCTTTAACTACTGTGTTGATTCAAGAGTGACATATTTTTCCAAGACGTTGGTCTTAAAGTGTTTTTTAAACATGTGAAAGGAACTGGAACATTTTAGGGAATTATCCACAGATGAACCCCCCTGACAGAAACACATCTACTTTTTTAAGCCGGTTCTTATGTGCAAACATGTGGTGTAGCACTCTTAAGCCTGTTCCAAAAAGAACTAAACCATCCCTATATATATATATATATATATTCAGCGCTGACTTTTTGAACCTGTGAGGGATTATTTTCTGCAGTTTGGCATCAAAAACTTGTTTAAATCAGAGAGAACGGTATCACATAAAGGTCGAGAATCGGCAGCAAGAATCTGACGTAATCCATTCCAGTGGGAGGGGGGGGGCGTCGAGAAACAGGGCGCAGGAGAAGCTTAGGGTTTATGAAGCGCGGTAAAATGATGGCGGGTTACAACATTTTAGACCTTTATCAGCTTCAAGCCGCCTGCAGATGGACGACATCATCATCATCATCATCCTCGTCACTCTAACACTTTGCTCCGATCCATTAACGCCTTACCTTGGGTGTGCAGGCTCATTATTTATCCTGCACTCCCATGTTGTTGGCCAAAATGGCTTATAAGAGCTTCCAAAGGGTAAAGAAGTCCAATAAATGTGCCACAATTAACCACTTTTATCATCTATTTTCAAGTCAAAATAGTAGGAGCTTGCAACCACATATGGGATGTACAGTACAGAACATTAACCAACAACTTAAATGGACAGCTTTGGTAACATATGACGTGACGTAACTAAATATTCCAAACCAAAATGCCACCTGCTTGGTTAAATATAAACATTATTTATAGAGATGTCTGATAATATCGGACTGCCAATATTATCGGACGATAAATGCTTTAAAATGTAATAGAAATTATCGGTATCGGTTTCAAAAAGTAAAAAATGTATAACTTTTCAAAACACCGCTGTGTAAACGGATGTAGGGAGAAGTACAGAGCACCAATAAACCTTAAAGCCACGTCCTTTGCGTAATAATATCCACAGTGTTTCACACACACACAAGTGAATGCAAGGCATACTTGGTCAACAGCGATACGCGTCACACCGAGGGTGGCCGTATAAACAACTTTAACACTGTCGCAAATATGCGCCACACTGTGAACCCACACCAAACAAGAATGACAAACACATTTTGGCAGAACATCCGCACCGTAACACGACATATTAGTGATTCCCAAAGCCCAAAAAAAGTCTGCGGGCTATAAAGCGTTTTTATTTCGGGCTCCAGTACTCTGGAATGCCCTCCCGGTAAAAGTTTGAGATGCCACCTCAGTAGAAGCATTTAAGTCTCACCTTAAAACTCATTTGTATACTCTAGCCTTTAAATAGACTCCCTTTTTAGACCAGTTGATCTGCCGTTTCTTTTCTTTTTCTCCTATGTCCCACTCTCCCTTGTGGAGGGGGTCCTGTCCGATCCGGTGGCCATGTACTGCTTGCCTGTGTATCGGCTGGGGACATCTCTGCGCTGCTGATCCGCCTCCGCTTGGGATGTTTTCCTGCTGGGTCCGCTGTGAACGGGACTCTCGCTGCTGTGTTGGATCCGCTTTGGACTGGACTCTTGCGACTGTGTTGGATCCATTATGGATTGAACTTTCACAGTATCATGTTAGACCCGCTCGACATCCATTGCTTTCCTCCTCTCCAAGGTTCTCATAGTCATCATTGTCACCGACGTCCCACTGGGTGTGAATTTTTCTTTGCCCTTATGTGGGCCTACCGAGGATGTTGTAGTGGTTTGTGCAGCCCTTTGAGACACTAGTGATTTAGGGCTATATAAGTAAACATTGATTGATTGATTGATAAACGCAACAGAACAAATACCCCGAACCCCTTGCAGCACTAACTCTTCCAGGACGCTACAATATACACCCCACTCACCCTGCTACCACCCCCACCTCAATCCTGCCCACCTCAACCTCCTCATGCCCTCTCAGGCAGAGCATGTCTTAAATTCCAGGCTGCTGTTTTGAGGCATGTTAAAAAAAAAGAATGCTCTTTGTGACTTCAATAATAAATATGGCAGTGCCATGTTGGCATTTTTTTTTTCCATAACTTGGGTTTATTTATTTTGGAAAACCTTGTTAAATTGTTTAATGCATCCAGCGGTGCATCACAACAAAATTAGGCATAATAATGTGTTAATTCCACAACTGTATATATCGATATCGGTTGATATCGGTAATTAAGAGTTGGACTATCGGGGAAAAAAGCCATTACTTCGAACCAAAATTTTGTCTATTGGGTTGAGTACGCAGGTTATTTTTGAACTATATTTACCAGTTTACATTTCACAAAAAATGTTTTAAAAAAAATTACTTTGAAATGGCTTTTTTGACATATTTCGTGATTGAATACAAAAGTTCTTTTTTATATTGTACTATGTTTACCAGCTAGGATTTCATTAAAAAAATATTTTAAAATATCCTTTGAAAGGACTTTCTTTGACCTATTATGTGGCTTAACTCAGTCATTGAGTTGAGGCGGGATAGCTCGGTTGGTAGAGTGGCCGTGCCAGCAACTTGAGGGTTGCAGGTTCGATTCCCGCTTGTGCCATCCTAGTTACTGTCGTTGTGTCCTTGGGCAAGACACTTTACCCACCTGCCCCCAGTGCCACCCACACTGGTTTAAATGTAACTTAGATATTGGGTGTCACTATGTAAGGCGCTTTGAGTCACTTGAGAAAAGCGCTATATAAATATAATACACTTCATTCCGAACCAAAATACAGTCTTGTGGTTTGAATATGCAGGTTATTTTGTAGATTCTGTTAAACTAATCAGTTTGGATTCCAGAAAAATACTGTAGACTATACTTTGAAAGAGCTTTTTTGTCTTTGTACGTGGCTTACCTATGGAGGCCCTGAAGGGACATGAGGAAAATAAAAATTGGGGGGGAACATTTTTTATTTTTTTTTTTTTTTTAGATATGTATCCCGTGCGTACGAGATACATATCTAAAAAATGTTCCCCCCCCAAAAAAAATTTTCATAATGTCCCTTACCTACTGAGGCCCTAAAGGGACATGAGGGGGGAAAAATTGGGGGGTAACATTTTTTTTTTTTTAGATATGTATTTCATGCGCACGAGAAAATATCTTAAAAAAAAAAAAAATGTTCCCCCCGAATTTTTTTTTGCCCCATGTCCCTTTAGGGCATGGGTGTCAAACTCTGGCCCGCCGTGTAATTCAATTTGGCCCTTGAGGCAATATCAATTTAGCATTAGAGCTGGCCCGCCGGTGTTATACAGCGTCGGTGCCGTTGTAACACTGCATTCACCGCTAATACTCATACTTGCCAACCCTCCTAATTTTCCCGGTAGACTCCCGAAGTTCAGTGCCCCTCCCGAAAATCTCCCGGGGCAACCATTCTCCCGAATTTCTCCCGATTTCCACCTGGACAACTATATTGGGGGCGTGCTTTTAAGGCACTGCCTTTAGCGTTCTCTACAACCTGTCGTCACGTCCGCTTTTCTTCCATACTAACAGCGTGTCACATAATATTTGTGGCTTTTATGGTCAACAGCCATACAGGGGACACTGAGGGCGGCCGTTTCAACAACTTTAACACTGTTACAAATATGCGCCACACTGTGAACCCACACCAAACAAGAATGACAAACACATTTCGGGTGAACATCTGCACCGTAACACAACAGAACAAATACCCAGAATCCCTTGCAGCAATAACTCTTCCGGGAAACTTCCAGCAAACTGACCAATAATTAACGTTTTCTTTATGAATTTTCTCTTGCTACTTCAAGGCTTGAATGTTTGGTTCATTCATTATTGTTATTTTATTTTCAAATTTATTATTTGCCTGTGGAAAAAATTTGATATTTACCTCAGAAGATTGCAAATAGAAAAAAAAACACAACATTTTTATTTAAATTGTATTGGATATGCCATTGATATTCTTTTCATTATTATTATTATTATTTGAAACTGGATTTTGCATGTCACTAAAGTTATATAAGCCTTGCTTGTTCAATATTTAATGCAAAACTTGTTTGGGTCCCTATTAAAAGGTTAATTTGTTCAACCTTGGCCCGCAGCTTTGTTCCGTTTAAAATTTTGGCCCACTCTGTATTTGAGTTTGACACCCTTGCCCTAAAGGGACATGAGGGGGAAAAAAATTGGGGAGGGAACTTTTTTTTTTTTTTTTTTAGATATGTATTTCGTGCGCACGAGAAAATATCTTTAAAAAAAAAAAATGTTCCCCCCAAATAATTTTTTGCCCCATGTCCCTTTAGGGTCTCTGTGTAAAATACATTTTGAAGGAGCTTTTTTTGACTTATTATTTAAATATTCAGAACCAAAATTCTATCTCTTGGATTGAAAACTTAGTTTATTTTTATATTTTGCAAACCGCACCAAGTTAGATTTCACAAATAGCTTGTAAAATAGGCTTTTAAAGACACACACACACACACACACACACACACACACGCACGCACACACACACACACACACACACACACACACACACACACACACACACACACACACACACACACACACACACACACACACAGTTCCAATGCATTTTCTCTTACATAAATGCTGCATGCTTTTTGCTGTCATTTTAACACGGTCGGTGCCTTCGGTCTGTTTTCAGTTCAAGTGACCCAAGACCCATCAATAATAAGGGCGGCTGCTTTTTCGTTTCAGAAAGGGATGTCCAAACATTTTTTCCACTAATGGCCGCATCACGAAAAGTCACTGCTGCTGCCCACTTCTCCCCTCACCCCTTCAGAGGGGATCAAGTGTGATGGGTCAAAAGCAGAGAATTTTTTCGCCACACCGAGTGTGTGTGTGACAATCATTGCTACTTTAACTTTAACTTTTAGGATACAGGTCCCATTTTTGTATATTTTTTTTATTTAAAAGGGGAACATTATCATCAAACCTATGTAAGCGTCAATATATACCTTGATGTTGCAGAAAAAAGACCGTGTATTTTTTAAACCGATTTCCGAACTTTAAATGGGTGAATTTTGGCAAATTAAACACCTTTCTGTTTATCGATCTTTTAGCGATGACGTCAGAACGTGACGTCACCGAGGTAACACACCCGCCATATTCATTTTCACATTACAAACACCGGGTCTCAGCCCTGTTATTTTCCGTTTTTTGACTATTTTTTGGAACCTTTGAGACATCATGCCTCGTCGGTGTGTTGTCGGAGGGTGTAACAACACTAACAGGGAGGGATTCAAGTTGCACCACTGGCAAGAAATCTGCCGCCAGACCCCCACTGAATGTACCAGAGTGTCTTCACATTTGACCAGCGATGCTAAGACAGACATGGCACAGAGATGTATGGATAACCTGCAGATGCATTTGCAACGATTAAGTCAACGAAATCACAAAGGTGAATTTTGTCCATGTTGTTGACTTATGTGCTAATCAGACATATTTGGTCACGCCATGACTGCCAGCTAATCAATGCTAACATGCTACGCTAATCGATGCTAACATGCTATTTACGCTAGCTGTATGTACATTTGAAACTAGATACCCACATTTAATGCGAAACAAACACTTACCAATCGACGGATTTAAATTGCTCCAGTGTCACAAGATGCGAAAGTCCTGATCGTTTGGTCTGCATATTTTACCGGCGATGCTAATAAGGCAGCCATGCTATGGGCCACTTCATTAGGTACACCCACGCTATGGCCGAATCGCGTCAATAGCTCAATAGCTTCAATTTCTTCTTCAATTTCGTTTTCGCTATCTGCCTCCATACTCCATACTTAAGCCGCTGAAATCCAATTCTGAATCCGAGCTAATGTCGCTATATCTTGCTGTGGTAACCGCCATGTTGTTTGTATTGGCAGCACTGTATGACGTCACAGGGAAATGGATAGTGGTTTCGAAGATAGCGAAAATAAGGCACTTTAAAGCTTTATTTAGGGATATTCCGGGACCGGTAAAAATTTTTTTAAAAACTTCAAAAAATAAAACAAGCCACTTGGAACTGATTTTTATTGTTTTTAACCCTTTTGAAATTGTGATAATGTTCCCCTTTTTAAAAAATGCTGGAAAAAGATATTAAATAAGTTTAAAGACAAACCTTAGTGTTAGAGTTGTGTTGTAGGTAACAAAGTGTACAATCTGTAGTAATTTCAGGGGTGTCCAGGTGCTTGGGTAGGTATGTAAAGAAAAAAATTAACAAAATAATTTTATGTATTAAAAAAAAAATAGAATAGAATAGAATATAAAGTACTTTATTGATACCTTGGGGAAATTCAGCACCACAGTTCACTAACAATAGACAATAATGTATAATATATAACATATATGATATATATAATATATGAATACTATAAATATATTCTACATATATTCTACATTTAAGTGCAGTCAAGATAATAATACTAATCAGAATCAGCTTGACTGGCCAAATATGTTTAATAAACTAGAACTTGTTCAGTTGCGCTCTCTTATTTCAATGAAAACAATAAATAAAATTGATTAACTACAAATGCAAACAAGCACTTAAATAAATAACATGTGCACAGCTTTTGAAATTATAGTGTAGCGGTGAATGGAGCAAAGAGCAAAATGATGACGTGAGCATGAGTTAATACATCCAGTGACAGAAAATAACTAATAATAATACAATTTGTCGCATAACAAATCAGGCACTAAGTTTTGATATACATATGTATATCAAAATATCCCCCAATTATGTATCAATTCTTATGTTTTTTTTGTGTTTTTTTCGACAACATTTCTAGATACCGTATTTCCTTGAATTGCCGCCGGGGCGCTAATTAATTTAAAACCTCTTCTCACTCCTGCGCTTACCAAAGGCATGCGGCAAAAGTAAGCATGCGGAAATTATTTCAAAACCTCTTCTCATTCCGGCACTTACCAAAGGCATGCAGTACAAATTTGAGTGTGATGTAAGCTTGGACTTTAAATCCTACTGAATAGTTCTTAATCTTCTTCCCTTTGTGCGATTTCACATTACCGGTATTGAAATCAGCCTCCTCCATTTTAAAAATGATGACAGCGGAAGTGTCACTCGTGACGTGACGAGTTTTTGACCAGGCGGTAATACTAAGCATGCGCTAATTATTTTGCGAAGAGAGTTTGACCCGGCAGTAATTCAAGGCAGGCGCGCACTATATGCCCTGCGGCAATTCAAGGAAATACGGTAATCGTATTTATCTCACCATATGAAATATAACTTACGTCACTGATTATTTATTTATGTTTAATAATATTAGTTATGGAGTCTATTGTGAATAAATTGAAAACAGGAAGTGAACAAAAGTTTGATCAACTGCTATGTAAAGGAAAAGGGGTAGGATTAAATAAGCTCTGCTTCTTCCTACTCCTTTTCGAACATGTTGACTAGAGCAGTGTTTTTCAACCTTTTCTGAGCCAGGGCACAATTTTTTATTGAAAAAAATCCCGAGGCCCACCGCCAGCAGAAAACATAATAAAATGAAACTCAGCAGCCGATATTGACAGTAAAAAGTCGTTCTCGCAGTTGTTGGATAGTAATTCAAACCATCACCTACCATGCGTCACTATAGCTCTTGTCTCAAAGTAGGTGTACTATCACGACCTGTCACATCACGCCGTGACTTATTTGGAGTTTTTTGCCGTTTTCCTGTGTGTAGTGTTTTAGTTCTTGTCTTTCGCTCCTATTTTGAGTGTTGGTTGTCATGTACGGATGTACTTTGTGGACGCCATCTGCTCCACCCGCTGTAAGTCTTTGCTGTCGTCCAGCATTCTGTTTCTGTTTACTTTGCAGCCAGTTCAGTTTTAGTTTCATTTTGCATAGCCATCCTTAAGCTTCAATGCCTTTTCTTAGCGGCACTCGCCTTTTGTTTATTTTTGGTTAAAGCATTAGATACCTTTTTGCCTGTATGCTGCCTCCCGCATACTGTGATCGCAACAAACCTTGTTCTCAGAATCTATAAAGCAATTAGCTACCTGCTGATATGCTGAGCTCTAGACAGTACAGACACTCAACAACGGCAAATTATTTGCGGATTATAATTACTGGTTTGCATAAAATATTTTTAACCCAATTAGGTGAAATTACGTAGGGTTGTACGGTATACCGGTATTAGTATAGTACCGCAACACTAATGAATAATTTTTCGGTACGATACCGTCTCTGAAACGTACCGGTCCCGCACCTCCCCAGCGCCCACATCGAAGTCACATTGCTGGTTTACGAACAGACGAGCATCTTCGGCAGCGCACAATCACAGAGTACTTACAAGCAGACACGGTGTGTAAACAGAAAAGGGAGAACGGACGCATTTTAGGTTGAAAACTAAAGATAAAGGTGAAGTTATAACACTGAAACGCCCTCAGGAAGAGGTGCTTTAAGACATGGCGAGCTAGCTAGCGGCTAACCTCCATCCACCGTCAGCAGTGTTTTAGCCACTTCTAAATCATTAATCCTGGTCTCCATGGCGACAAATAAAGTAAGGTTTTTACAAGTTTCATCCCTGCAGGACGAGGAATAGCTAAACATGCTTCACTACACACCGTAGCTCACCGGCGTCAAAATGTAAACAAACTTCATTGGGGGATCTGCACTTAACATCCACTGTAATGATATCAAGTACAAGCACGTATCTAGTCGATACTGCTATGATTACGTTGATATTTTTTGGCATCACAACATCTTTTGTTTTTTTTTAAATATATATTACCTTAAATATATATCACCTTAAAACTCATTTGTATACTCTAGCCTTTAAATAGACTCCCTTTTTAGACCAGTTGATCAGCCGTTTCTTTTATTTTTCTTCTATGTCCCCCTCTCCTTTGTGGAAGGGGTCCGGTCCGATCCGGTGGCCATGTACTGCTTGCCTGTGTATCGGCTGGGGACATCTCTGCGCTGCTGATCCGCCTCCGCTTGGGATGGTTTCCTGCTGGCTCCGCTGTGAACGGGACTCTCGCTGCTGTGTTGGATCCGCTTTGGACTGGACTCTCGCGACTGTGTTGGATCCATTATAGATTGAACTTTCACAGTATCATGTTAGACCCGCTCGACATCCATTGCTTTCCTCCTCTCCAAGGTTCTCATAGTCATCATTGTCACCCACGTCCCACTGGGTCATTATTGTCACCGATGTCCCACTGGGTGTGAATTTTTCCTTGCCCTTATGTGGGCCTACCGAGGATGTCGTAGTGGTTTGTGCAGCCCTTTGAGACACTAGTGATTTAGGGCTATATAAGTAAACATTGATTGATTGATTGAAATATATATTATGTTTATAAACTCAAGAAATATGTCCCTGGACACACGAGGACTTTGATTATGACCAATGTATGATCCTATAATTACTCTGTATCGGATTGATACCCAAATTTGTGGTATCGTCCAAAACTAATGTAAAGTATCAGACAACAGAAGAATAAGTGATTATTACATTTTACCAGAAGTGTAGATAGAACATGTTAAAAGAGAAAGTAAGCAGATATTAACAGTGAGTAAACAAGTAGATTAATAGTTCATTTTCTACCACATGTCCTTAATAATGTTGACAAAATAATAGAATGATAAATGACACAATATGTGACTGCATATGTCAGCAGCTAAATTAGGAGCCTTTGTTTGTTTACTTACTACTAAAAGACAAGTTGTCATGTATGTTCACTATTTTATTTCCGGACTTAACAACAATAAGTACCCTATTTTTTTTGTTTTTTTGTTCAAATAAAGCCAATAATGAAATTTTTTGTGGTCCCCTTTAATTAGAAAAGTATCGAAATAATTTTAGTACCGGTACCGCTAACAAAAAATGTGTATCGTCACAACACCAGTCCCATGGCACACCAAACATTATCTCTACTGCAATGGTTCTCAACCTTTTTTCAGTGATGTACCCCCTGTGAACGTTTTTTTAATTCAAGTACCCCCTAATCAGAGCAAAGCATTTTTGGTTGAAAAAAAGATATAGAAGTAAAATACAGCACTATGTCCTCAGTTTCTGATTTATTAAATTGTATAACAGTGCAAAATATTGCTCATTTGTAGTGGTCTTTCTTGAACTATTTGGGGAAAAAAAGAAAAAAATAACTAAAAACTTGTTGAAAAACAAACAAGTGATTCAATCATAAATAAAGATTTCTACACATAGAAGTGCCGTCTTTGGGGATTGTGATAGAGATCCATCTGGATTCATGAACTTAATTCTAAACATTTCTTCACCAAAAAAATCTTTAAAGGCCTACTGAAACCCACTACTACCGACCACGCAGTCTGATAGTTTATATATCAATGATGAAATATTAACATTGCAACACATGCCAATACGGCCTTTTTAGTTTACTAAATTGCAATTTTAAATTTCCTGCGGAGTTTCTTGTTGAAAACGTCGCGGAATGATGACGCGTGTTTGTGACGTTATTGGTTGGAGGGGACATTTTAGCCCAGCACCAAACACGGCTAAAAATAGTCTCTTTTCATCGCATAATTACACAGTATTCTGGACATCTGTGTTGCTGAATCTTTTGCAATTTGTTCAATTAATAATGGAGAGCGGTGGATTGCAGCTGCCTTTAGCAACCCAAACACAGCCTGTGTTTCTTTGTTTGTTGTGAAGCTTTGGCGAACATGTTTCTCTACCACATGTCAACCAGCAAGTTTTTGGATGATAAAAATTGTGATATTAAGTCGGCTCTTACTGGAGACTTGTGCTGAGTTAGCGTCCTTCCTCCTGCAGCAGCTGTGATCTTGGCTCCTCCATTGGCTTCTCTCAGAGACACTGGCGGTCACCGCGGCCCTCCGACTTTCGGGTATGACTTTATAATAAATGGGTTCAATGATAGATGGGTTATACTTGTATAGCGCTTTTCTACCTTCAAGGTACTCAAAGCGCTTTGATACTACTTCAGGGGATGCGTCGCCGTCTGCCAGGGCTGCTACGACCGATCCACCCGGCCCGGCTGCCGGTGCGAGAATGCCCTCCCCTGCGAGACGGCGCGCAAGCCAACGTAGAAGACGCGTCGGCGACCCGGTCGGCTCGGTTTACTTCCACCGATGATCAAAAGTCATACTTGAAAGCAACGCCAAAACATTCAACTCTTCTAAAAGTATACAGACTCCTACGGGATAATTTCCCACAAGTGCCCGTACAGCGGAACCTCCATTCACAAACTTAAATGTGCCGTGTTTTTCGGACTATGGGTCGCAGTTTTTTTCATAGTTTGGCCGGGGGTGCGACTTCTGCTCAGGAGCGATTTATGTGTGAAATTGTTAACACGTTGCCATAAAGTATCAAATAATATTAATTAGCTCATTCACGTAAGACAGTGGTCCCCAACCACCATGAAAAAGGGACGTTTTTGTCATGAAGGGGGGAGGTTTTTGTGGTTGGTGCAGTAATACTGTGGGGCGGTATAGCTCGGTTGGTAGAGCGGCCGTGCCAGCAACTTGAGGGTTGCAGGTTCGATTCCCGCTTCCGCCATCCTAGTCACTGCCGTTGTGTCCTTGGGCAAGACACTTTACCCACCTGCTCCCAGTGCCACCCACACTGGTTTAAATGTAACTTAAATATTGGGTTTCACTATGTAAAGCGCTTTGAGTCACTGGAGAAAAGCGCTATATAAATATAATTCACTTCACACTTCACTTCCACATTTACCCATTCACACACACATTCACACGCTGATGGAGGGAGCTGCCATGCAAGTCGCTAACCAGCACCCATCGGGAGCAAGGGTGAAGTGTCTTGCTCAGGACACAACGGACGTGACAAGGTTGGTACTAGGTGGGGATTGAACCAGGGACCCTCGGGTTGTGCACGGCTACTCTTCCACTGTGCCACGCTGTCCCAATAATCTCACTAAAACACTAGTAACACAATAAGCAGATAAGGGATTTTCCAGAATTATCCGAGTAAATGTGTCTAATAACATCTGAATCGCTCCCACTGCCGTTGTCTTTTTTTTTTTTCCTCTAGTGCTTCACTCTAACTTTCCTCATCCACAAATCTTTCATCTTCGCTCAAATAAACGGGGGAATTGTCGCTTTCTCGGTCCGAATCGCTCTTGCTGCTGGTGGCTATAATTATAAACAATGTGAGGATGTGAAAAGCCCTACAAACCCGTGACGTCACGCGCACATCGTCTGCTACTTCCGGTACAGGCAAGGCTCTTTTTATTAGCGACCAAAAGTTACGAACTTTATCGTGGATGTTCTCTACTAAATCCTTTCAGCAAAAATATGGAAATATCGCAAAATGATCAACTATGACACGTAGAATGGACCTGCTATCCCCGTTTAAATAAGAAAATCTCATTTTCAGTAGGCCTTTAAAAATATTTATGGAACATGTCCACAAAAAAATCTAGCTGTCAACACTGAATATTGCATTGTTGCATTTCTTTTCACAGTTTATGAACTTACATTCATATTTTGTTGACGTATTATTCAATAAATATATTTATAAACGATATTTGAATTGTTGCTAATTTTGGAATATTTTTTTTTTTAATTTCACGTACCCCTTGGCATACCTTCAAGTACCCCCAGGGGTCCACTGCACTGATCGAGAGCATGAAGGATGTGCAGCAAGCAGTAAGCAATATGCAGGCATGAAGGCAAAATGCAATCGCAAAGTTCCCAGGCCGAGGAATAGAAAACAAATGACTTATGTACTGGCTGTGGTAATTACAAACAGGTGTGAGAGCTGAGGGACGGGGCGTGACTAGGAGGGCAAGGTGAAAATCAATGAGTTGTCATGGTAACAAAACAAACCAGGAAGTGCAAAAAGGTAAAGCTGAATGTCCAAAAAACCAAACATAACATGATCAAACATAAGACCTGCTTCACAGGCATGACAATTTCTGTCCGTCATTCCGTCGTATATTTTTTTTCCTTCTACAGAAGGTTTTTTGCAGAGAAAAATTATGAAAAAAAACCAACTGAATTTAACGTTTTAAAAAAAGAGAAAAAATTAAAATTAAATTTTGAAAAATTGTTTCTTAAAAGTTCAAAATTTAACCGAAAAAAAAGAAGAGAAAAAACAGCTAATTCGAATCTTTTTGAAAAAATTTAAAAAATAATTTATGGAACATCATTAGTTATTTTTCCTGATTAAGATTAATTTTAGAATTTTAATGACATGTTTTAAATAGGTTAAAATCCAATCTGCACTTTGTTAGAATATATAACAAATTAGACCAAGCTATATTTCTAACAAAGACAAATCATTATTTCTTCTAGATTTTCCAGAACAAAAATTTTAAAAGAAATTCAAAAGACTTTGAAATAGGATTTAAATTTGATTCTACAGTTTTTATAGATTTGCCGGAATAATTGTTTTGAATTTTAATCATAATAAGTTTGAACAAAATATTTCACAAATATTCTTTGTCGAAAAAACAGAAGCTAAAATGAAGAATTAAATTAAAATGTAATTATTATTGTTTACAATAATATTTTTTTATTTTCATTTTTTCTTTGTCATGAAAAAGGGAAGTTTTTGTCATGAAAAAGTGAGGTTTTTGTGGTTGGTGCAGTAATTGTAAGTGTATATTTGGTTTTTTATGTTGATTTAAATAAAAATGAATTAAGAAATTATTCCGCGGCCCGGTACCAATCGGGCCACAGCACGGTGGTTGGGGACCACCAGTGTAAAAAAAACAAACAAAAAAAAATGTCCTGCCCTTTTCTGACTTTGAGTCCCTGCCCCCAGGGGTCCGCTGCACTAGTGTGCCGCGGCACAGTGGTTGAGAAACACTGGAATAGAGAAACTGTAAATTGTGATGTATCATGTTACGAAATAAACACAAACTCAACTCAAATGGCCCCTGAGCCTCACTTTGATTTAGGGAAAATCAGTAAAGACAACATTTGGATGAGATTACATGCAAAACACTTGCACCTGCCTGCATGTAGAAACCTGGTTATGTCAATGCCTGTTCTAAAAAAAAAAAAAGGGTGATATAAAAGTGCTGAGGACTCACCCAAACAGGCGTTAACGAAGCCGTACCAGACGCAGCCCGCCCGCCCGATCAGCCAGCGTCCCTGGATGCTGGCCGCGAAGCTGAAGGGTGTCCCAAGCACGCACACCAGCAGGTCGCTGGCCGAGATGCTCACCAGGAGGAGGTTCATGGGCGTGCGCAGGGCCCGGTACCGGAGGAACATGGCCAGCACCACAAAGTTGCAGAGGAACCCCACGGTGCCGATGAAGCCCAGGCACACGGCCACCACCAGGTGCCCGGTGGAGCTGAGGGAGGGCGGCGGCAGGGAACCGGAGACCTCCTCGTACTTGACCGTGGTGGCGGCTCCTCCCTCGGGACAGTGTACGCAGCTCAGGCTGACGTTGGAGTCGATCATGCCGACAAGTTTGGAGCCGAACCATTCGGCTCTCGGAGCTGTCCGGAGCGCGCACTCAAGCCATCCGGCGAGGGGGAGGTGGAAGGCGCGCGTCCTCCTCAGACTTTTACGCACGGGCGGCAGGCGGATTGTTGCGTCTGCGGCCGACGAGGGGAGCTGAGCGTGGGTGAGGAGCACGCAGGTGTCACGGCGGTTCCGCCCACCCTGCGCCGAGCGCTCCTCAGCAGGAGAGGTGCGCTCCCCTCTCGCATGTCTGCCCTTTTATCGCCCGCTGCGCCGCGGAGAGAGAAATGTGCCCATCTGGGCAGCACGTCAGCGTCTGCGCATGCGCCCGACAACTCCAATCACAGTTAATCCCTGTCATTTAGCAAGAATACTGACAGACAATCATTAAGTTTTATGTCTGTGAGTGAAAACATTATTGTTGAGAAACAATAGGGTTAGATGTGGCTCTTTTGATGACAGGGGTGTCAAACTCAAATAGAGAGTGGGCCAAAATTTAAAACTGAACAAATTAATGTTGAACAAATTAACCTTTTAATAGGGACCCAAACAAGTTTTGCATTAAATATTGAACAAGCAATGCTTATATACAGTAACTTTATTGTGACATGCAAAATTGAGCTTCACATAATAATAATTAAAAAATATCAATGGCTTTTCAAATAAAATTTAAATACAAATGTAATGCCTCTTTTCTATTTGCAGCCTTCTGAGGTAAATATCAAAATATATTGTAGCGTTGGTGCTGCAAGGGGTTCTGGGTATTTGTTTTGTTGTGCAGAAGTTCTCCCGAAATGTGTTTGTCATTCTTGTTTGGTGTGGGTTCACAGTGTGGCGCATATTTGTAACAGTGTTAAAGTTGTTTATACGGCCACCCTCAGTGTGACCTGTGTGGCTGTTGACCAAGTATGCCTTGATGACTGCATCTGGCTCATGGGTGTCCAACTCAAATACAGAGTGGGCCAAAAGTTTTGCATTAAATATTGAACAAGCAATGCTCATATACAGTAACTTTATTGTGAAATGCAAAATTGAGCTTCAAAAAATAATAATAATTAAAAAATATCAATGGCTTTTCAAATAAAATTTAAATGCAAATGCAATGCCTCTTTTCTATTTGCAGCCTTCTGAGGTAAATATCAAAATATATTGTAGCGTTAGTGCTGCAAGGGGTTCTGGGTATTTGTTTTGTTGTGTTTATGTCATGTTACAGTGCAGATCTTCTCCCGAAATGTGTTTGTCATTCTTGTTTGGTGTGAGTTCACACTGTGGCGCATATTTGTAACAGTGTTAAAGTTGTTTATACGGCCACCCTCAGTGTGACCTGTGTGGCTGTTGACCAAGTATGCCTTGATGACTGCATCTGGCTCATGGGTGTCCAACTCAAATACAGAGTGGGCCAAAAGTTTTGCATTAAATATTGAACAAGCAATGCTTATATACAGTAACTTTATTGTGAAATGCAAAATTGAGCTTCGAAAAATAATAATTAAAAAATATCAATGGTTTTTCAAATAAAATTTAAATGCAAATGTAATGCCTCTTTTCTATTTGCAGCCTTCTGAGGTAAATATCAAAATATATTGTATCGTTAGTGCTGCAAGGGGTTCTGGGTATTTGTTTTGTTGTGTTTATGTCATGTTACAGTGCAAATGTTCTCCCGAAATGTGTTTGTCATTCTTGTTTGGCTTGGGTTCAGAGTGTGGCGCATATTTGTAACAGTGTTAAAGTTGTTTGTACGGCCACCCTCAGTGTGACCTGTATGGCTGTTGACCAAGTATGCCCTGATGACTGCATCTGGCTCATGGGTGTCCAACTCAAATACAGAGTGGGACAAAAGTGTTGCATTAAATATTGAACAAGCAATGCTCATATACAGTAAATTTATTGTGACATGCAAAATTGAGCTTCACATAATAATAATTAAAAAATGTCAATGGCTTTTCAAATAAAATTTAAATGCAAATGCAATGCCTCTTTTCTATTTGCAGCCTTCTGAGGTAAATATCAAAATATATTGTAGCGTTAGTGCTGCAAGGGGTTCTGGGTATTTGTTTTGTTGTGTTTATGTCATGTTACAGTGCAGATGTTCTCCCGAAATGTGTTTGTCATTCTTGTTTGGTGTGAGTTCAAAGTGTGGCGCATATTTGTAACAGTGTTAAAGTTGTTTATACGGCCACCCTCAGTGTGACCTGTATGGCTGTTGACCAAGGATTATATACAGTAACTTTATTGTGAAATGCAAAATTGAGCTTCAAATAATAATAATAATTAAAAAATATCAATGGCTTTTCAAATAAAATTTAAATACAAATGTAATGCCTCTTTTCTATTTGCAGCCTTCTGAGGTGAAGTGAAGTGAATTACATTTATATAGCGCTTTTTCTCAAGTGACTTAAAGCGCTTTACATAGTGACACCCAATATCTAAGTTACATTTAAACCAGTGTGGGTGGCACTGGGAGCAGGTGGGTAAAGCGTCTTGCCCAAGGACACAACGGCAGTAACTAGGATGGCACAAGCAGGAATCGAACCTGCAACCCTCAAGTTGCTGGCACGGCCACTCTACCAACCGAGGTATGCCGCCCCATATAAATCATTTATTATGTGTTAGCTTCAGGTAAATATCAAAATATATTGTAGCGTCCCGAAAGAGTTAGTGCTGCAAGGGGTTTTGGGTCTTTGTTTTGTTGTGTTTCTGTTATGTTACAGTGCGGATGTCCTCCCGAAATGTGTTTGTCATTCTTGTTTGGCGTGAGTTCACAGTGTGGCGCATATTTGTAACAGTGTTAAAGTTTATACGGCCACCCTCAGTGTGACCTGTATGGCTGTTGACCAAGCATGCCTTGCATTCACTTTTATGTGTGTGTAATAGCCGCATATATGATGCGAGTGGGCCTGCACGCTGTTTGTATGGAGGAAATGCGGATGTGACGACAGGTTGTAGAGAATGCTAAAGGCAGTGCCTTTAAGGCACGCCCTCAATATTTTTGTCCGGGTGAAAATCGGAAGAATGCTTCCCCCGGGAGATTTTCGGGAGGTGCACTGAACTTCGAGAGGATTGGCAAGTGTGAGAAATTGCGGTTTTACAGCGGCACCGCTGCTGTAATGTTAATTTGATATTGCCTCAAGGGCCAAATTAAATTACACGGCGGGCCAAATTTAGCCCGCGGGCCAGAATTTGACACCCATGATCTGGCTTTTCGATAAATCTTAGCTGACATTGCTTAACACGATTATTATGAATAATTCCGCTGGTAATCACAGTGCTAAAAATAACGTTCCAAATAGAAAACATTCTCATGCATTTTAATCCATCCATCCATTTCCTACCGCATTTGTTCAAGAAGACGCAGTTATTAATGATTATTCATTATAGGTTAGCTTCAGAATAACAATGTTATTAAATAGAATACAAGACTTATGATACTGTTGGTCTTACTTTAAAATGCACGCATTTAGTTGTATTCAATGTTGAAAAATATTATACGGCTCTCACGGAAATACATTTTAAAATATTTGGCTTTCATGGCTCTCTCAGCCAAAAAGGTTCCCGACCCCTGGGTTGGACACAAATCATAATGCGCTTTATGCCAGTGTTTTTCAACCACTGTGCTGCGGCACACTATTTTTCCGTGAGATTCAGTCTGGTGTGCCGTGGGTGATTATCAATTTTTTTACCTATTTGGGTTAAAAATATTTTTTGAAAACCAGTAATTATAGTCTGCAAATTAAGTGTTGTTGTCGAGTTTCTGTAGAGCAGGGGTCACCAACCTTTTTGAAAACAAGAGCTACTTCTTGGGTACTGATTCATGCGAAGGGCTACCAGTTTGATACGCACTTAAATAAATTGCCAAAAATAATTTTTCTCAATTTACCTTTAATCCTATGTTACTAATAATTAATAATTATCTTTAAATTAAAATCTTAATGATTTCTCACAATAAATATACATAGAAAGAGATAAATTTAAAAAAAAAAATTTAAAAAAGGTATTTCTGTCAGGACTGTGACATGGATTGGTTTTGCTCCTTCGACGCTGAGGGAATACTGGATGAGCCAGGCGTGAGTTCAGGTACATGGTATCTATTTATACACTAAATACAAAAAACTAAACAAAGGGCGCTCACAAGGAGGTATAATACTAGACTACAAAATACAAACAGGAAACAAAAACACTTGTACGATGGCATGAATGAACTATGAACAAAAACAGCATGATGGCATGGCTATAATAACTAAAACAAAACACTTACTGTGACAAAAACAAGAGGCATGAACAGCTAGGTGCGTGGCAGGTGATGGAGGGCATGAAGGATGTGCAGCAAGCAGTAAGCAACATGCAGGCATGAAGGCAAAATGCAATCGCAAAGTTCCCAGGCCGAGGAATAGAAAACAAATGACTTAAGTACTGTCTGTGCTAATTACAAACAGGTGTGAGAGCTCAGGGACTGGGCCTAACTAGGAGGGCAAGGTGAAAATTAATGAGTTGTCATGGTAACAAAACAAACCAGTATGTGCAAAAAGGTAAAGCTGAATGTCCAAAAAACTAAACATAACATGATCAAACATAAGACCTGATTCACAGGCATGACAATTTCTGTCCGTCATTCCGTCGTATATTTTTTTTCCTTCTACAGAAGGTTTTTTGCAGAGAATAAATGATGAAAAAAAACTTAAATGAACGGTTTAAAAAAGGAGAAAAAATTTTAATAAAATTTTGAAACATAGTTTCTTAAAAGTTCAAAATTCAACCGGAAAAAAGAAGAGAAAATACTAGCTAATTCGAATCTTTTTGAAAAAATTAAAAAAAGAATTTATGGAACATCATTAGTAATTTTTCCTGATTAAGATTAATTTTAGAATTTTGATGACATGTTTTAAATAGGTTAAAATCCAATCTTCACTTTGTTGAAATATATAACAAATTGGACCAAGCTATATTTCTAACAAAGACAAATCATTATTTCTTCTATATTTTCCAGAATAGAAATTTTAAAAGACATTCAAAAGACTTTGAAATAATATTGAAATTTGATTCTACAGATTTTTTAGATTTGCCAGAAGATTTTTTTTTTGAATTGTATTCATAATAAGTTTAAAGAAATATGTCACAAATATTCTTCGTCGAAAAAACAGAAGCTAAAATGAAGAATTCAATTAAAATGTATTCATTATTCTTTACAATAAAAAAAATAAATGTACTTGAACATTGATTTAAATTGTCAGGAAAGAAGAGGAAGGAATTTAAAAGGTAAAAAGGTATGTGTGTTTAAAAATCCTAAAATAATTTTTAAGGTTGTATTTTTTCTCTAAAATTGTCTTTTTAAAAGTTATAAGAAGCAAAGTACAAAAAAAAAATGAATTTATTTAAACAAGTGAAGACCAAGTCTTTAAAATATTTTCTTGGATTTTCAAATACTATTTGAGTTTTGTCCCTCTTAGAATTAAAAATGTTGAGCAAAGAGAGACCAGCTTGCTTGTAAATAAATAAAATTTAAACAAAATAGAGGCAGCTCACTGATAAGTGCTGCTATTTGAGCTATTTTTAGAACAGGCCAGCGGGCTACTCATCTGGTCCTTACGGGCGACCTGGTGCCCGCGGGCACCATGTTGGTGACCCCTGCTGTAGCGTAACCGTGTAATACTCTTCCATATCAGTAGGTGGCAGCCGGTAGCTAATTGCTTTGTAAATGTGGGATACAGCGGGAGGCAGGGTGCAGGTAAAAAGGGGTCTAATGCCCCTAGGAAAAGGCATTGAAGCTTAGGGAAGGCTATGCAGAACGAAACTAAAACTGAATGCTGGACGACAGCAAAGACTTACTGTGGAGCAAAGACGGCGTCCACAATCTACATCCGAACATCACAATCAACAATGTCCCCGCAAAGAAGGATAAAAACAACTTAAATAGTCTTGATTGCTGAAACAAAGCAGATACGGGAAATATTGCTCAAAAGAAACTGCCACAGGGAAATACCAACAAAAAGAGAAAAAGCCACCAAAATAGGAGCGCAAAACAAGAAGTAAAACACTACACACTGGAAAACAGCGAAAAATTCCAAATAAGTCAGGGTGTGATGTGACATGTGGTGACAGTACACCTACTTTGAGACAAGGGCTATAGTGATGCATGCTTGGTTATGCTTTAAAGTCATATCCAACAATTGCGACAACATTTTACTGTCAACTGAGTTTCGTTTTTTAATGATTTCTGCTGGTGGTGTGCCTCCGGATTTTTTCAACGCAAAAAATGTGCCGTGGCTCAAAAAACGTTGAAAAACACTGCTTTATGCTGAGGGATTGGATTTCATCAATATTACATAAAAAACATTCTCAGGCAGTGTTTTTCAACGTTTTTTGAGCCAAGGCGCATTGTTTTTCTTTGAAAAAATCCGGAGGCACACCACCAGCAAAGATCCTTAAAAAAATGAAACTCAGTAGACCAGGGGACAGGGGTCACCAACATTTTTGAAATCAAAAGCTACTTCTTGGGTACTGATTAATGCGAAGGGCTACCAGTTTGATACACTTAAATAAATTGCTAGAAATAGCCAATTTGCTCAATTTACCTTTAATAAATAAATCTATATATATATATATATGTGGGCTTCACGGTGGCAGAGGGGTTAGTGCGTCTGCCTCACAATACGAAGTTCCTGCAGTCCTGGGTTCAAATCCAGGCTCGGAATCTTTCTGTGTGGAGTTTGCATGTTCTCCCCGTGAATGCGTGGGTTCCCTCCGGGTACTCCGGCTTCCTCCCACCTCCAAAGACATGCACCTGGGGATAGGTTGATTGGCAACACTAAATTGGCCCTAGTGTGTGAATGTGAGTGTAAATGTTGTCCGTCTGTCTGTGTTGGCCCTGCGATGAGGTGGCGACTTGTCCAGGGTGTACCCTGCCTTCCGCCCGATTGTAGCTGAGATAGGCGCCAGCGCCCCCCGTGACCCCAAAAGGGAATAAGCGGTAGAAAATGGATGGATGGATGGATATATATATATGTATATCAAAAAATGGGTATTTCTGTCTGTCATTCCCTCGTACATTGTTTTTCCTTTTTTTTTTTTTTTTGCATTGTTGCTGTTCTGTTGAGTAAAATGTTTTTAAAAAAAAAACTGTGTTCTGTCACGGCCCGAGCGCACCTTAGTGTGCATCCATATGTGCACTGCGCTGGGCGCACCTCTGTATTCAATCGCCAATCGGCAATCCATACACCTGTCGCTGATGAGCTCTCCTGCCTTTTAAGCTATACGCAACCTGCTATCCTGTGCCAGAACGTAACGACCTGTTCCTGTAAAGTTAGCCAAACTTCTCCAAGCTATGTGCATACTCTCTGTTTTCCTCCCCCTCCGTGTTGATTGGTCTCGTGCCCTCCTTCTCGTCTTCCAGTAGCGTTCCTCCGTTCCCGCGTTACGAGCCGTGTGTCTCATCTCCCTGTGTTGCATTCTGGTTCTCTGACTGCCCCTTTTGGATCTCGACCTCCCGCCTGGACACAGACTTTTGACTATTGCCCCCAACTTCCTGCCTGCTCATGGACCTCTGAGTCAGCCTTGCCCCTCTTGGACTTTCGCCTCTCACTCAACACTACCGGTAACATCCATCCATCCATTTTCTACCGCTTATTCCCTTTCGGGGTCGCGGGGGGCGCTGGCGCCTATCTCAGCTACAATCGGGCGGAAGGCGGGGTACACCCTTGACAAGTCGCCACCTCATCGCAGGGTCAACACAGATAGACAGGTGCACGTCTTTTGGAGGTGGGAGGAAGCCGGAGCACCCGGAGGGAACCCACGCATTCACGGGGAGAACATGCAAACTCCACACAGAAAGATCCCGAGCCTGGATTCGAACCCGGGACTGCAGGGAAGATCCCGAGCCTGGATTCGAACCCAGGACTGCAGGACCTTCGTATTGTGAGGCAGATGCACTAACCCCTCTTCCACCGTGAAGCCCACTACCCGTAACACATGACAGTTAATTTTCACACATAGTCGCACACCACACATATCGTGGATTAGTCACACTCCATTCTATTGTCTGTGTGTATATATATATATATATATATATATATATATATATATATATATATAAAACAACGTCCCTGCTGTCTGTGCCGTTTTCATCCCCATGTTTTTGATGTGTGAATGCTGAGAAAAAATGGTTCAGTATTTCAGATCAGTGACAGTATCTCCCAGCATCATGAACCATTAAAACAAATAGTTCCTCGATCTCCAAGTATAGTCTTCCCGAATACACTTCACTTTAATTAAAGTCACAAATTTTGCTGCCATCAGGAGCAGAGAATCCATACGCCGCTTGACATCAGATGTTTAAACCCAGTGGGAATACTTACTGTTTTTTTTAAGTGAATCGTTATTTCGAGCAGCTGGATCTAAGTCTCTGCGCTCACATTCTTGTTCAAGGCAAACAACAACGTACACCGCAAATATACATACAGTATGCACTAGAAAAAGTCAGTGTTCAAAAAGAAGAAAAAAAAATACAAAAATGAGGGGTATTTTACTGGAACTAAGCAAAATTATCTGCCAATAGAACAAGAAAATTTAGCTCGTCAAGACTTTCCAAAAACAAGTTAAAATTAGCTAACTTCAATGAACCCAAAAATACCTTAAAATAAGTATATTCTTACTAATAACAAGTGCACTTTTCTTGGTAGAAAAAAAGTAGCGGGGGGGAGGGAGTATATATTGCAGCGTTCTGGAGGAGTTAGTGCTGCAAGGGGTTCTGGGTATTTGTTCTGTTGTGTTTATGTTGTGTTACGGTGCGAATGTTCTCCCGAAATGTGTTTGTCCTTCTTGATTTGGTCTGCGACTTGTCCAGGGTATACGCCGCCTTCTGCCCGATTGTAGCTGAGATAGGCAGCAGCACCCCACCGCCACCCCAAAGGGAATAAGCGGTAGGAAATGGATGGATGGATGGATTCTTGTTTGGTGTGGGTTCACAGTGTAGCGCATATTTGTAGCAGTGTTAAAGTTGTTTATGCGCCCACCCTCAGTGTGACCTGTACGGCTGTTGAGCAAGTGTGCCTTGCATTCACTTATGTGTGTGAAATGCCGTAGATATTTTGTGATTGGGCCGGCACACAATGGCAGTGCCTTTTAGGTTTATTGGCGCTCTGTACTTCTCCCTACGTTCGTGTATCACTCCGTACTTCTCCCTACGTTCGTGTATCACTCCGTACTTTTCCCTACGTTCGTGTATCACTCCGTACTTCTCCCTACGTTCGTGTATCACTCCGTACTTCTTCCTACGTTCGTGTATCACTCCGTACTTCTTCCTACGTTCGTGTATCACTCCATACTTCTCCCTACGTTCGTGTATCACTCCGTACTTCTTCCTACATTCGTGTATCACTCCGTACTTCTCCCTACGTTCGTGTATCACTCCGTACTTCTTCCTACATTCGTGTATCACTCCGTACTTCTCCCTACGTTCGTGTATCACTCCGTACTTTTCCCTACGTTCGTGTATCACTCCGTACTTCTCCCTACGTTCGTGTATCACTCCGTACTTCTTCCTACGTTTGTGTATCACTCCGTACTTCTCCCTACGTTCGTGTATCACTCCGTACTTTTCCCTACGTTCGTGTATCACTCCGTACTTTTCCCTACGTTCGTGTATCACTCCGTACTTTTCCCTACGTTCGTGTATCACTCCGTACTTTTCCCTACGTTCGTGTATCACTCCGTACAGCGGCTTTTTAAAAAGTCATAGATTTAACTTTTTGAAACCGATACCGATAATTTCCGATATCACATTTTAAAGCATATATCGGCCGATAAAGAGTTGACATTCTAATTGGGGCGGCATAGCTCGGTTGGTAGAGCGGCCGTGCCAGCAACTTGAGGGTTGCGGGTTCGATTCCCGCTTCCGCCAACCTAGTCACTGCCGTTGTGTCCTTGGGCAAGACACTTTACCCACCTGCTCCCAGTGCCACCCACACTGGTTTAAATGTAACTTACATATTGGGTTTCACTATGTAAAGCGCTTTGAGTCACTAGAGAAAAGCGCTATATAAATATAATTCACTTCACTTCACTTCACTAATTTCAAGCATGTTTTACTCAATATAGGTCATAAAATCTCGGCAACAAGCTGTAATATCTCACTCATAATTCAGGACCCAAACCCTTAAAACAAGCATAACACTCCAACATAAAATCTGCTTAATGAGAAGAATGATCTTATCAGACAGAAAATAAGCAAATATCACCCTTTTTTGAGATATTTATCATCTTACTTAGATTTCAGTTTCTGCAGTATGGTTACAATATTAGCTGCAGCTCTCAGTAAGCAATGAATAAAAATGGATACCTCTCCTGATTGCTTCTTCGAATCAATGTGGCAACACATCCAAGGAAAATCCGTTCTTATTATTTGCGACAAAAGTTGAAATGAAGTTAACTTTTTCAGACGCCGTGTACATAATTCACGTCTTTTATCATCGCTTTGATATCAGATGTCATACGTTGGCACCTCCACCGAGGACCACGTCATTAATTAAACAGAACAGCGAGAAATATTTAAATTAAGCCCATTAATAATGCAGGCGGATTCATAGAAACTCATGAGACGTTTGTGGTATGTTCACTCCTCCAATGTCATGAGGCTGAAGTGTCCACTTTATGTAACCAGATATGCTTGCGTCAATTTTAGGCCAGCGGGGTAATTTCCCCTTAAACACATGCCGTATAGCAATGAAATTCAATAATATTTTACACATAAATGCCTAGATGTTAAAAGAAGTGGAGGAAAAACAAATCTGCTGTTATTGTTTTTTCTACTAAGTGCAATGGGCCCATAAAAATTGAGCCACTGTCTGATTATATAAGGTGAGCGGGTTTAGAGGGGGTGCAGGGTTTGGTGGTAGCGGGGGTGTATATAGTATCGTCCCGGAAGAGTTATGACTGCTAGGGGTTCTGGGTATTTGTTCTGTTGTGTTTCTGTTGTGTTACGATGCAGAGGTTTCTCCCGAAATGTGTTTGTCATTCTTCTTTGGTGTGGGTTCACAGTCTGGTGCCTATTTGTAACAGTGTTAAAGGGGAACATTATTACCAAACCTATGCAAGCGTCAATATATACCTTGATGGTGCAGAAAAAAGACCATGTATTTTTTTAACCGATTTACGAACTCTAAATGGGTGAATTTTGGCGAATTAAACGCCTTTCTGTTTATCGGTCTTGTAGCGATGACGTCAGAATGTGACGTCACCGAAGTAATACAGCCATTTTAATTTTCACATTACAAACACCGGGTCTCAGCTCTGTTATTTTCCGTTTTTTCAACTATTTTTTGGAACCTTGGAGACAACCTGTCTCGTCGGTGTGTTGTCTGTGGGTGTAAAAACACTAACAGGGAGGGATTCAAGTTGCACCACTGGCAAGAAATCTGCCGCCAGACCCCCATTGAATGTGCCAGAGTGTCTGCACATTTTACCGGCGATGACAGACATGGCACAGAGATGAATGGATAACCTGCAGATGCATTTGCAACGATTAAGTCAACGAAATCACAAAGATGAGTTTTGTTGATGTTGTTGACCAATGTGCTAGTCAGACATATTTGGTCGCAGCATGACTGCCAGCTAATCGATGATAACATGGTACGCTAATCAATGCTAACATGCTACGCTAATCGATGCTAACATGTTATTTACGCTAGCTGTATGTACATTTGAAACTAGATACCCACATTTAATGCGAAACAAACACCTACCAATCGACGGATTTAAGTTGCTCCAGTGTCCCAAGATGCAAAAGTCCTGATCGTTTGGTCCGCACATTTTACCGGCGATGCTACTAATAAGGCAGCCATGCTATGGGCCACTTCATTAGGTACACCCCTGCTATGGCCGAATAGCGTCAATAGCTATTCGCTCAATAGCTTCAGTTTCTTCTTTAATTTCGTTTTTGCTATCTGCCTCCATAGTCCGACAATCTGTTTCAATACATGCGTAATCTGTTGAATCGCTTAAACCGCTGAAATCCGAGTCTGAATCCAAGCTAATGTCGCTGTATCTTGCTGTGCTATCCGCCACGTTGTTTGTATTGGCAGCCCTGTATGACGTCACAGGGAAATGGACAGTCGCATCGCAAATAGCAAAAATCAAGAACTTTAAAGCTTTTTTTAGGGATATTCCTGGAGGTGTAACATTTTGAAAAAAACTTCGAAAAATAAAACAAGCCACAGGGAACTGATTTTTATTGTTTTTAACCCTTTTGAAATTGTGATACTGTTCCCCTTTAAAGTTGTTTATACGGCCACCCTCAGTGTGACCTGTGTGGCTGTTGACCAAGTATGCCTTAGATTCACTTACATGTAACTGGTAACTGTTTATACGGAGAAAAAGGTGACGCGACAACAGGTTATAGAGGACGCTGTGGAACCCGTGAAAATCGGGAGAAATTCTGGATTTTTGGGAGGGGCACTGAAATTTGGGAGTCTCCCGGAAAAATCGGGAGGTTTGGCAAGTATGCCCGAAACACCTCCCCAGGATGGGAGATGTTTGAGACACCTCATCTGGCTCCTCTCGATATGGAAGAGCATTATGGCCGCGTGTATACACGATCTGAGGTCCTCTCCAAGGTTTCTCATAGTCAGCATTGTCACTGGCGTCCCACTGGATGTGAATTCTCCCTGCCCACTGGGTGTGAGTTTTCCTTGCCCTTTTGTGGGTTCTTCCGAGGATGTAGTCGTAATGATTTGTGCAGTCCTTTGAGACATTTGTGATTTGGGGCTATATAAATAAACATTGATTGATTGATTGATCTTGTCCTTTAGGACAGTGGTCCCCAACCACTGGGCCGCTCGATTGGTACCGGGCCGCAGAATATCTTTTTATTAATTATTATTTTTAATTTTTTGTTATTTTTATTCATCCATTCATTTTCTACCGCTTATTCCCTTTTGGGGTCGCGGAGGGCGCTGGCGCCTATCTCAGCTACAATCGGGCGGAAGGCGGCGTACACCCTGGACAAGTCGCTTTTTTTTTTCCTAATAAATCAATATAAAAAACACAAGCTACACTTACAATTAGTGCACCAACCCAAAAAACTACCTTTTTCATGACAAAAAAATAAATAAATAAATAAATTATCAAGCGTTGACTGGTCCGCAGATACAAGAAGGTTGGGGACCACTGCTCTAGGACATAACCCAGAGCTTGAGTGTAGATCCCATCCATCTATCCATTTTCTATTGGTTGTTCCTTTCGGGTTCGCGAGGGTGGCTGGAGCATATCCCAGCTGCATTTGGGCAGACGGCGGGGGTACACCCTGGACAAGTCGCCACCTCATCACACGGCCAACATATTGACCAGTAAATTTAGAGCTTTGCCTTCTGGCTTAGCTCCCTTTTTATCACAGCGGATTGGTGCACAGTCTGCATGCAGATGCCGCACCATTCCGTCTGTTGGTCTCACGAGCCATTGTTTCCGCAATCGTGAACAAGACCCCAAGGTACTTGGAGCATCTCCACTTGGGGCAGGATGTCATCCGCAAACCGGATCTCCTCCTCCTCCTGGACCTCCTTTCCCGCGACAAATACTTTGTACAAACCCCGTTTCCATATGGGTTGGTAAATTATGTTAGATGTAAATATAAACGGAATACATCCTTTTTTTTTTACCGCTTATTCCCTTTTGGGGTAGCGGGGGGGCGCTGGCGCCTATCTTAGCTACAATCGGGCGGAAGGCAGGGTACACCCTGGACAAGTCGCCACCTCATCGCAGGGCCAACACAAATAGACAGACAACTTTCACACTCACATTCACACACTAGGGCCAATTTAGTGTTGCCAATCAACCTATCCCCAGGTGCATGTCTTTGGAAGTGGGAGGAAGCCGGAGTACCCGGAGGGAACCCAGGCATTCACGGGGAGAACATGCAAACTCCACACAGGAAGATCCCGAGGCTGGATTTGAACCCAGGACTGCAGGACCTTCGTATTGTGAGGCAGACGCACTAACCCCTCTTCCACCGTGATTAGCAAATTCTTTTCAACCCATATTCAATTGAATGCACTACAAAGACAAGATATTTGATGTTCAAACTCATAAACTGTATTTTTTTTTGCAAATAATAATTAACTTAGAATTTCAAAGGCTGCAACACGTGCCAAAGTAGTTGGGAAAGGGCATGTTCACCACTGTGTTACATCAACTTTACTTTAAACATCACTCAATAAACGTTTGGGAACTGAGGAAACAAATTGTTGAAGCTTTGAAAGTGGAATTCTTTCCCATTCTTGTTTTATGTAGCGCTTCAGTCGTTCAACAGTCCGAGGTTTCCGCTGTCGTATTTTACGCTTCATAATGTGTCACACATTTTCGATGGGAGACAGGTCTTGACTGTAGGCACGTCAGGAAAGTACCCGCACTCTTTTTTTACGAAGCCACGCTGTTGTAACACGTGCTGAATGTGGCTTGGCATTGTTTTGCTGAAATAAGCAGGGGCGTCCATGAAAAAGATGGCGCTTAAAAGGCACCATATGTTGTTCCAAAACCCGTATGTACCTTTCAGCATTAATGGTGCCTTCACAGATGTGTAAGTTACCCATGCCTTGGGCACTAATGCACCCCCATACCATCACAGATGCTGGCTTTTGAACTTTGCATCGTTAACAGTCTGGATGGTTCGCTTAGCCTTTGGTCCGGATGATACGATTTCCCAACTCATATGGAAAGGGGGTTTGTATTTGATTACAGAGAAAACACTTCCTATCTTTCATTTTGAATGCGTACTGTACAGGAATTAAGTACACAGTTTTTCTAACTGCTATCTCGCACTTATCGACTAGCTGTCCCTCTTCTGTGACTTGGCTCATTTTACTTGCTTGATCTAATGAAATGGCAAGACGCCAATCAGAAAACCCCCCAAATTATTTCAAAGTCCACATCAGTCTGCTGGAAGAGGTAAATACGCTACATTATTATTACATTATTTCATAAAACTACTGTAGTTGTTTGTAGTAGTTTCTATTGTTTTCCAAACAATATTGCTTATCTAAAAGTTAGTTTTTCTTAGTCAAAGGCATGTTACATGTTAAAATTGTTGTGTTTTGTGAAATACTGATACAGATATCATTGATGTTAAGAAGGCACGCTACTTTTTATGTGTTTTTTAACCAACATGACAGCAAGTTCAATGCAGAAAAGGAATTTTTACTAATGAAAAGTTAAAGTTAAAGTTAAACTTTAACTCAAACAGAGCAACAACCAGCACCACACGAAAATTAACTACATATTAAATAGGAATAAAAAACATCACATAGCAAACATGCTAGAATAATCATGTATATATATTATCACACAACATTAGTATGCTTGAATTCCGTTGCTATAGTTATTAGCTGTTGTGCTCAAGCTGCATTTTTTCTATCTGTGCAAGGACAAAACTTACTGTCTGAGGGGTGGCCTCAACTGCAGAAGTTATCTTTGTTTTAGCCCGCTAACAGCCAAGGACTTAAAAGGACGACAACAAAGATAAGATGACAGCACGCAGACGAAGAAGAAAAAAGGTATTCACAAGGCCCCAGCACATTCCGTCACGTATTGTGCGTACTGGACCTGCTTTGTATGATCTATGTGACCACTCCTTTTAGAGGGGGCCTCAGTGATGTTGACTGTGAAACTCCTGAATAAATCGAGGGACGCGGGAGCTGTACCTTACAGCGTAGTGCGAGACTGTGACTAAGTGTGCAGCTCCATGCGTTCTCCTCATGAGCTATATTGAACTCTGTCTCTGCATGGTTCCTTGCTTCTTGTCTGTTTAATAGATGTCATCAGTGTTTGAACCTGACAAAACAACACACTACAACTACTACATGGACATAACGAACAACAAATCAATGATTAAAGTGAAAAGCCTCCATTTCTACTCTGCCTCCTTTGTCGAAAACGAGACAAGGCAGCCATAGAAGCACATTCAATCTCTTTATTAACACAGTAACAAAATCAAGTGAAATATTTAAAAGAGTTACCATCCCGCAAGAGTTAACAGAACCACCTAAGCTAATTTTACTCCGTTCGTCTCCCTTGCTGAGCTGTACCTTAGAGCGTAGGGCGAGACTGTGACTAAGTGTGCAGCTCCATGCGTTCTCCTCATGAGCTAAATTGAACTCTGTCTCTGCATGGTTCCTTGCTTCTTTTCTGTGTAATAGATGTCATCAGTGTTTGAACCTGAAAAAACAACACACTACAACTACTACTACTACTACGTGGACATAACGAACAACAAATCAATGATTAAAGTGAAAAGCCTCCATTTCTACTCTGCCCCCTTTGTCGAAAACGAGACAAGGCAGCCATAGAAGCACTTTCAATCTCTTTATTAACACAGTAACAAAATCCAGTGAAAGATTTAAAAGAGTTACCATCCCGCAAGAGTTAACAGAACCACCTAAGCTAATGTTACTCTGTTTGTCTCCCTTGCTGAGCTGTACCTCACAGCGTAGTGCGAGACTGTGACTAAGTGTGCAGCTCCAAGCGTTCTCCTCATGAGCTAAATTGAACTCTGTCTCTGCATGGTTCCTTGCTTCTTGTCTGTTTAATAGATGTCATCAGTGTTTGAACCTGACAAAACAACACACTACTACTACTACTACTACTACTACGTGGACATAAAGAACAACAAATCAACGATTAAAGTGAAAAGCGTCCTTTTCTACTCTACTTCGTTTGTCGAAAAGGAGACAAGACAGCCATAGAACCACATTCAATCTCTTTATTAACACAGTAACACAATGAAATAGTGTTACTGTTTATTAAAAGCCTACTGAAATAAGATTTTCTCATTCAAACGGGGATAGCAGGTCCATTCTATGTGTCATACTTGATCATTTCGCGAAATTGCCATATTTTTGCGGAAAGGATTTAGTAGAGAACATCGACGGTAAAGTTCGCAACTTTTGGTCGCTAATAAAAAAAGCCTTGCCCGTACCGGAAGTAGCAGAAGATGTGCGCGTGACGTCAGGGGTTTTAGGGCTCCTCACATTGTTTTTAATCATAGCCACCACCAGCAAGAGCGTTTCGGACCGAGAAAGCGACAATTTCTCCATTAATTTGAGCGAGAATGAAAGATGTGTGGATGAGGAAAGTTAGAGAGAATGCACTAGAAAAAAGAAAAAAAAAAGGCGACGGCAGTGGGAGCGATTCAGATGTTATTAGACATATTTACTAGGATAATTCAAAAAAATCCTTTATCTGCTTGTTGTGTTACTAGTGTTTTAGTGAGCTATGAAGTCATACCTGAAAGTCGGAGCTGCCTCTGACAGCTGCTGTAGGAAGAACGACAAGCTCCGCTCATGTCTCCGGTAAGAGCCGACTTATTACCACAATTTTCTCCCCGAAACCTGCCGGTTGACATGTGGTAGAGAAACATGTTCGCTTGACCGCTCTGTTCCATATTAAAGCTTCATAACAAACAAAGAAACACCGGCTGTGTTTTGGTTGCTAAAGGCAGCTGCAATCCACCGCTTTCCACCAACAGCGTTCTTCTTTATAGTCTCCATTATTAATTGAACAAAAGGCAAAAGATTCAGCAACACAGATGTCCAGAATACTGTGTAATTATGCGATTAAAACAGACGACTTTTAGCCGTGAGTGGTGCTGGGATAAAATCTCCGCTCCAACCAATAACGTCACAAGCACGCGTCAACATAAGCGTCATCATTCCGCGACGTTTTCAACAGGACACCTCGCGGGAAATTTAAAATTGCAATTTAGTAAACTAAAAAGGCCGTATTGGCATGTGTTGCAATGTTAATATTTCATCATTGATATATAAACTATCAGGCTGCGTGGTCGGTAGTAGTGGGTTTCAGTAGGCCTTGAACACAGTAACACAGTGAAAATATTTAGAGGAGCTACTATCCCGCAAGAGCTAACAAAACCACCTAAGCTAATGTTCCTCGTTTTGTCTCACTCGCTGACGTTACACGTCGCCTAGCAACAGGCCCCGCCTTTCAAAGGCACACACTCTGCTTTCATGAAACGTCTTTCAACTGCATACACCAGCCAGTTTAAGTTGTTTTAATAAAAAAAGTTACACAATAATTACTTTCCCTTGAAATTAATTGCTTTTATTAAAAAGAGTAATTCAATTACTTTTTGGGGAAAGTAATGAGTATGAATAATGACTTTATGAACACTGTCAATAACTACTAAACAAAGCGCATGGTTACCAATGTGAATGATTATGATGTTGCAGAACAATATTCAAGGTTATGACGTGTTTAAAAAATATATACTTATTGGAGCGCTTTGCTTCCCTAATTGTTTTCCATTTACAGCGTGTTGACTAACATGCTCCATTGAGTTTTGTCGTTGAAGACAAGTAACGCGAAGGTCCATGAGCATGGAAAAGAAACACAACACCGAGAGCGGCCTTGCAGAACAGAGGTGAGCAGGGCAAGGTAAGAGCCATTATTGACATTATTCATCCAGTCAACCCGGTGTTAATTAACATCGTCCCAGAGCTTGTAATCCATTCATAATCTTCTGACGTGGCGCTGGCCGTGTTCCACGGCTATATTCTAAACCAACAGGCCTTGGGACAGCAGGCGTGAAAAGATGGCGAGGTTGACGAAAGAAAGATAAAATTAAATACGATCCGTCTTGATAAGCATTGTGTGCATTGAATGTGTAATCGCGCCACAACATTAGCCGTCAACACACATTATCACTAGACTCTTGAGAAAACAATAATCCATACTCATTACTGATAAGGATTCTTATCCGCGATGCGAATGCGATGACATGACCTCTTATCAGCCACATTCTGCGTTGGATTCCCTGATTGCGAAGCATTAGTGCTGCCGCTAACGAGAAGCGACACAGACGCTGCAAAACTCTTCTTTTTTTTTTTTTGATAGAGACTGTAACTAGTGCGGGCAAAAACACAGGTGTGAAAAAATAACGAGCAAGAAACAAAAAAAGAGCAAGGAAAAATAAGCCAGTGGGGTAATGAGGTATGGACACAGGTGGCACAGGGAAGAAGGACACCGGCTTAATTAAGACAAGGTCGTTGGCTCGACACAAGTAGAAGAACGGAAGCTAGACAAAGGTGGAGGAAATAACGTTTCGGAACGGGTGTAAGAAAGGAGGCTAGTATCTTAAAAGAAAAAGAAAAATAGTTAAAGCACCACTGATAGTCTCACACACACTAGGTGTGGTGAAATTAGCCCTTCTGCATTTGACCAGAGGTGGGTAGAGTAGCCAAGTAAGAGTACTGTTCCTTTAGAGATGTATTACTCAAGTAAAAGTAAGGAGTAGTCACCCAAATATTTACTTGAGTAAAAGTAAAAAGTATGTTGTGAAAAAACTACTCAAGTACTGAGTAACTGATGAGTAACTGTTCGTTTAATGATGACGGCAACAAATAATGCACAAAAACAAAAAAATAGCAATGAACAAATCCACAGCCAGGAATATCTCTTAAGCAACTAAAAGCATAATATATATTAAATAATATATATTTGGTTTTACGCCGTATTGAAAAAAAATTGGAAATTGAATTTTACCTTTGCAACCTTATTATACTATTGGCTAAGTTTCATATTCATAAATGTAAGATTTTCAATACCCGACCTGTTTTTTGTGCCTTTAAAAAAGATCTAGAACTCTACATTAAAACACTCTACCTCTAACAACCAAAAAGCTGTGAAAACGATGATGCTGTGTTCCAAATTTAAGTTATTTACTGAGATTGAGTGAGCCTATGGCTTTGCACTTTGTTTATTTTATATTTATATATATATATATTTTTTTTTTGCATTCTATTTTAGTTACTTTGAATTTACAACCCCCTGGCGCTGTTTTGTGTTGTTTTTGTACTTATTTTGAATATTATTTTCAACTGTTTGTAAATATTGAAATGTATAAATAAAGGTTTGTAAAAAAGAAAAAGAAAAAAAGTGTAGCAGTTAATCATGTGACCGCCTGGCTCTGTTTGATTGGTGAAACGGAGTCAAACGTCACCAGTGACTGCATTTGATTGGTGAAACGCAGGCATGTGATGGATCCTACTTTGATGGTTTGTCTGACAAATCAAAACAAACAAAGTGCGCATTAACAGATTGATAAAAATCAGTAGCGAGCAGCGAGCTGAATGTTGATAAATGGAGCGGAGTAAAAGTAGCGTTTGTTCTCTATAAATATACTCGAGTAAAAGTAAAAGTATGTTGCATTAAAACTACTCTTAGAAGTACAATTTATCCCAAAAGTTACTCAAGTAGGTGTAACGGAGTAAAGGTAGCGCGTTACTACCCACCTATGCATTTGACCCATCCCCTTGCTCCACCTCCTGGGAAGTGAGGGGAGCAGTGAGCAGCAGCGGTGGCCACGCTCGGGAATCTGTTTGGTGATCAAACCACCAATTCCAACCCTTGATGCTGAGTGCCAAGCATGGAGGTAATGGGTCCTATTTGTATAGTGTTTGGTATGACTCTGCCGGGGTTTGAACTCACGACCTACCGATTTCAGGGCGGGCACTCTAACCACAAGGCCACTGAGCATTTGATTGATTGATTGATTGATTGAAACTTTTATTAGTAGATTGCACAGTACAGTACTTATTCCGTAAAATTGACCACTAAATGGTAACACCCAAATAAGTTTTTCAACTCGTTTAAGTCAGGGTCCACGTTAAACAGGTCAAGGTAGCAGGCATTTAATTGGTTATACAGGTGGAAGACTTAGGGATAGGTTCGAAATATGATTGAAGCAACACAAAAATGCAGGTTTGCTGAGCAGGCACTATGTAGAACGGGTGTTACGAGGCTCTGCTGGGATGTAACAATTTATATATTTTAATATAATCCGTAAATAACATCCAACAGGTTCGTGGTCTGTTTTTCACAATTGTTTCTCTTGAAATGTTGAGTCGAGGGAGACCTAAAACTAGGCCGCGGTAGACCTCGAGCCCCTCCAGGGTCCCCGTAAAGACTTTTTGCTGATTCAACTTTGCTGCGGAATATGAGAGAGATAAACAAAATGTGCACAGATATTAACATTTAGCTTGAGTCCATTGTCTCAGGCACGTTTAAAGGGAGGTTGCAGCTTAACTTGAGTCGTTCCAAAACAACTTTTGTCTCATGGAACGCTCTGATCATGACCAAGATAGCAAGCTCACGGGTACTGTGGATTTCCTCTGTCAGAAATTTGAGGAGCTTGAGGTGGAACAATATTGGCGTGGTGGGTCATCCCTGAGGGCTGTGAAGACCCTCATCCCACTGAGTTCACGGCCTAGCTCCTGCAGGATGTCCTTAAACTCGATGACAAACCCCTTATAGCTCGCACCTTGCGAGCTAGGCCTAAAGATGGCGAACCTCTGGGCTGGTGAAACTTCCCCACTCTCCTTACATGGTGCGAAAGGATCTCGATTTTCCACAACTTTACTCCAATCATGGCTCGGAATTGAGCAGCCTTTGCTCCATTCCTGCCCCAAGGGTCTGGTCTAAAGTTAAAGTTAAAGTACCAATGATTGTCACACACACACTAGATGTGGCGAAATTATTCTCTGCATTTGACCCATCACCCTTGATCACCCCCTGGGAGGTGAGGGGAATTTTGGTGATTCAACCCCCAATTCCAACCCTTAATGCTGAGTGCCAAGCAGGGAGGTAATGGGTTCCATTTTTTATAGTCTTTTGTATGAATCGGCCGGGGTTTGAACTCACAACCTACCGATCTCAGGACGGACACTCTAACTACTAGGCCACTGAGTAGGTAGGTCTACCCACCGACGCTTCAGTTTACTCCAGACCCCACACATTTGAAAACCCAACGCAGGCAGCGGATTTTGGGGAAGGAAAACCTTAAAATGGGAGTTGCTCAAGATTCAATCTAGGAGGCATGCCAGCGTGCTAGCTGACCACTGTAGTCATGGACTTTGAAGACAACATCTCCCAAGAGCGTAAGAGCGATCCTGTTCTGTCTCCCTGTAATGTTTATCTGATCTTGAATGGGATTGTGCTGAAAATTTTATTTTCATGAAGGAACTCTCCTGAAGGAATAAATAAAGTACTATCTAAGATGGTTTAAACTTATCCATCTGTTTCTACCTCACTCATGTCATGATCTGTGATCTGGATCATGTTTTTATTTTCTGTTAGTTTTAAGACTCCATTAGTTCCTGCTTTTGTGCACCCTTTTTTGCTTTAGATTCCATGGCGACTTATTAGTTTCACCTGCCTCTGGTGTTCGGGACACGCACCTGCTCTAATTAAGAGACCATTATTTAAGCCTGTATTTGCCAGTCAGTCGTCCTGGCGTCATTGCTTGTCTCATGTGAGACCATAGTTCCTGTTGCTCGTTTACATGACCGATTCCATAGTTAATGCTATTTGTTTCATGCCACAGTTTAGTGAGGTTTTCATGTCCGTAGTTTCATGTTTCATGTCCTAAGTTTTTTGCCTTAGCTTCCGCTTGCAAAAGGCATGCTTGCCTTCAGGTTGTTTTGTACTTCGTTGAGTTTAGTTGAATAATCAAATATGTTCCTACCTGCAAGCCTTGTCCGGAATAGTCCGATTGCATCCCGGGCAAACAAACCTAGCAGTAAGCTGCAAAAACCCCGTTATGACAACTCAGGTGTTATTGTTGCTGAGTTTGTTACGTGTTTCTTTTGTCAAAATGACCACCATTTGATCATTTATATACTTACCAGTACTTTAAATATTTTGATTTAAAATATTTATCATTAAAACTGTGTTTTGCTTAGACTTGTTTTTTTCATTATTGTATTACCACTTTTACTATTTTATCTAAATTATATGCATATTATTTTATTGACGGATTGCATGGTTTTATACTGTTTAACTTTACATTTTTGTGCATCCTTTAATGAGAGAATATAGGTTTTCGCGGGGGGGTTCTAGAGCTTATCTCAGCTGCATTCGGGCATTGCTTATGACTCATTATTATTTGTTGAACTAGAACAGATTAGAAAAAATCCGTCAAAAGGTCCCAGGGATCAAAAGGCCCCCAGTCAGGGGGTTAAAAAGAAGTTATACATAAATATGTATTATTTTTACTTCAAACGCTTGAATCTGTAGATCAATTTCAGAGCTAACCGTCAATTGTAAGTTTATAACATTTTTAACGACAGTTTTAAAGTAAAAAACTAAATGCACGGCAGCTTTGTGTTATTAATGTCAATATTGCAACATTTTCTCATGACAGTACACCTGTTAGTGCGAAATGGGGTCATGCTTTATATCCACTTTAGCCGCCAAAAGGCAATAGGGTGTTTAATATTGTAAAATACGATCTGTGGCTATTTCAACTTTGACCATAGGGTCAGTTGCTGTATAAAGTGTCCCTTTCCATTGTTTTCAGCAGACTGCCTTACAAGATGATCAACCCACCCCTTTCCTTTCACACCAGATCCACCCAGGAATGGGGCCATGAAAAAATAAATAAAAAGGAATTTGGACACATGAATAATATATATGTGATGCTTTCAGCTTTTTGCTCTGACTACCTAAACTAACAGTAAAATCCAGTGGGTGTGGGATTAAGTTTACTAGTTTTAACTGTAAAACGCATAACAATCCTATAAAACCGTGTGCACTTAAGATGGGACTTTAAGGTTTTACTACTTACGTATAAAATACTACACGGTCTAGCTCCATCCTTTCTTGCTGATTGTATTGTACCATATGTCCCTGCAAGAAAATCTACGTTCAAAGAACTTCGGCTTATTAGTGATTCCCAGAGCCCAAAAAAAGTCTGCGGGCCATAGAGCGTTTTCTATTTGGGCTCCAGAATTCTGGGAAGCCCTCCCGGTAAAAGTTAGAGATGCTACCTCAGTAGAAGCATTTAAAACTCATTTGTATACTCTAGCGATTTAAGAACAGTTGATCTGCCGTCTCTTTTCTGCTCTTCCCCCATTTCCTGCATGGAGAGGTTATCAGGTGACCACGGATGAAATGCTAGCTGTTCAAAGTTGGGATCCGGGGTGGACCACTCATCTGTGCATCAATGGGGACGTCTCTGCGCTGCTGACCTATCTCCACTCAAGATGATCTCCTACCGGCCCCTCTATGGACTGGACTCTCACACTATTAACTAAATCCACCCGACATCTGCGGTCCCCTCCAAGGTTTCTCATTTTATCCCATTGGGTTGAGTTTTTTTCTTGCCCTGATGTGGGATCTGAGCCGAGGGTGTCGTTGTGGCTTGTGCAGCCCTTTGAGACACTTGTGATTCAGGACTATATAAATAAACTTTGGTTGTTTGATGACTGATGTAAGATATTACATCATCTTTGTCATTTGGGCCATGTTATCTTTTTACAGGAGACTCGTCTTAAAGGGGAACATTATCACCAGACCTATGTAAGCGTCAATATATACCTTGATGTTGCAGAAAAAAGACCATATATTTTTTTAACCGATTTCCGAACTCTAAATGGGTGAATTTTGGCAAAGTAAACGCCTTTCTGTTTATCGCTCTCTTTGCGACGACGTCAGAACGTGACGTCACATCGGTCATCAACGCCATGTTTCACTACCACATCGAGTCAAATCAGCTCTGTTATTTTCCATTTTTTCTACTGTTTTCCGTACCTTGGAGACATCATGCCTCGTCGGTGTGTTGTGGAAGGGTGTAACTACACGATCATGAACGGATTCAAGTTGATTTACGTAGAATGTGCATCGGTTCGCACGGCATGCTAATCGATGCTAACATGCTATTTAGGCTAGCTGTGTGCATTATGCCTCATTTGTAGCTATATTTACATCCAGCCTTTCCCTCCATCCACATTTAATGCCAAAAAACACTTACCAATCAAATCCTGACTATGTTATACACCCCGCGAGCACCAAACCCCGCCCACCTCAACCACGCATGTATAACATAGTCAGGACGTGTCATGGATGCAAAGGATTCTGGGTATTTGTTGTGTTGCGTTTATGTTGTGAGGATTTTCTCACGAAATGTGTTTGTCATTCTTCTTTTGTGTGGGTTCACAATGAGGCGCATATTAGTAGGAGTGTTAAAGTTGTTTATATCACAACCGTCAGTGTACTCTGTGTCACCCAGTATGCCTTGCAATCTCATACATGTGCTGATAGAAGCAGCGAAATGCATGTGTCCGGTCGGCACGCAAATAGCATTCAGTGAATGGCGGGCGTGATGACGTTCAAGAGGACGTTAAGAGTACTATCATCATGGCACGCCCTTAATATTGTACTCCGAGTGAAAATTGGAGAACGTTGACTCCGGGTGATGTCCAGGAGAGGCATTGAATTCCGGAATCTCCCCGCAACAATCTGGGGGGTCGGCGATTGTGCAGCTGAGCCGTATCAGAGTGGCCAAAGAGCCGCATGCGGCTCCGGAGCCGCGGGTTGCCGACCCCTGATATAGTGGGAAAGCGGACGTGAAAACAGGCTGTCCCCACTCAGGTCCGCAAGGAGCTGGAGGGGGCGTGGCCTCCAGCTCCGGCTGAATTCCGGGAGAAAATTTCTTCCGGGAGAGGCGCTGAATTTCGGGAGTCTCCCGGAAAATACGGGAGGGTTGAAAAGTATAGGTTGCACGGATGTATCACTCCTAATTTTCGGGCTAATCGAGGGGTGCTGCCATTTCACGACATTAAACTGTTCCTTTTGTACACCTAAAAAAAGTATTTCTGATCCTAACAGATGTTTACCCTCCCAACTATGATGATCTATTTTTCCTATGTATTTTTCTGTTCTCCCTGATTTGTCACTGTGTAATTTAATATTAGGAGGAGACTAACTGTTGGCTTCATCCCCAGCATGATTGCTCATCACTCAAGGCTTGTTACCATCAAGGTCTGCTAAGGTAATCCAGTCTCTCAGATGTCTGGCCCTTTGAAATCCCTCTAAAAGGCTATTCTCCACCTTCTCTCACGTCCATCACACGTTCACCCGTATTGACGACTTTCTGGTTAATAACAAATTACTGTATGCAAATATCAGGCAATTGTTATCGCTGACCATGCTCTAATTTCAATGGCTTATGCATTAATAACCTTATAAACACACATCTGTCATGGCGCCTTAATACGCGATTGCTTCTAAATGAGGACTTTGTCTCGCGTCAAATAGATTTCTCGGAGTGCTTGGACAAGACTCCTGATGTGTCTTGAAGGCATACATTGGAAGGGGGGAGATAATCAAGTTATAAAAAAAAAAATGAATGGAACCTTATTATAATTGCACAAAATAAGTCTTTCAGTACAACCCTTCCAAGAACAGACATACAGTAGACAGGGTAGAAAAAACAGGAAGAGCTGTCATGATCCGTGGTCTGGATCATGTTTTTGTATTTTCTGTTAGTTTTGGACTCCTTTAGTTCCTGTTTGTGACACCTGAGTTAATCATGATTACTCATTTTGTTCACCTCAATCAATCAATCAATGGTTATTTATATAGCCCTAAATCACAAGTGTCTCAAAGGGTTGCACAAGCCACGACAACGTCCACGGTACAGAGCCCACATAAGGGCAAGGAAAAACTCACCCCAGTGGGACGTCGGTGACAGTGACTATGAAAAACCTTGGAAAAGACCACATATGTGGGCAACACCCCTATAGGGGAGACCGAAAGCAATGGATGTCGAGCGGGTCAAATATTATATTGTGAGAGTCCAGTCCATAGTGGATCCAATATAGTAGCGAGATTCCTGTCCATAGCAGGAGACCATCCCAAGCGGAGACGGATCAGCAGCAGGGTCCCGACTCCGGACAGCCAGCACTACATCTGTGGCCACCTGTCTCTGATTAGCGCTCGCCCGCTTACCTGCGCCCCGAGCACTAATCAGAGGCATTATTTAAGCTTGTCTTTGCCAGTCAGTCGGGCTGGCTTCATTGCTTGCGTCACACCGTTTATGCCAAGTAAGTTTTGTTCGGTTCATGTCTGATTCAAAGTTTATGCCAAGTGTTCGTTTCATACTATAGCCTATGCTAAGTCCTAGCTTCACGTGTTTTAGGCACGCTTGCTTTCTTTGTTCTTTGCCTGTATTTTGGTAGTTGGGTGATTTATGTTTAATAAATCTAACCCTACCTGAATATCATGTAAGTATCAGCGACATCGTTATTTTAGTGACAGTGCATTTATCACCAAGAGGTAATTTAGGCGTATTGACATACTGAGCTGCAGCAGTTGATAAAAGTTAATAGTACATTATAAATCATGCCTCTCACCTGGATAGTAGAAGGTTGTGGTCATAAATCGGGAAGTTGGTCAATTTTGGCATCCAATTTATACCTGGAAGACATTGTTAAGGGGTGGGGGCTGGAGCCTATCTCAGCTGCATTCGGGCGGAAGGCGGCGTACACCCTGGACAAGTCGCCACCCAATCGCAGGACCAGACAAGAGCATATACTCGTTTACTTTCAGCAGTTTTTATCTGAGGATTCTGATGATCACTTAATCGGGGAACGCAAGTCTGGTGCTGAAAGATATAAACATCCCATCAGATGGCACCCGAGTGAGAGCCTACATTGTACAGTGAGGGATTGTTTTATTATGTTTGTAGTTTGTATATCTTGCTTAACACGTCGCAATACTGCTGCATGACGCTTAGTCTTTCACTAAAGCCGAATCTGCTGATCACTCAGCTTCGAAAACTTGCAGCTCATCTTCCATATATTCAGGCTCGAAAATATAAGGTTCTAGATCATCATTTGCCCCAAAGCGGCTGTTGTTGGCTCTCATCAAGACTTTCATGATTTGTAGTAGTAGTTGTTGTTATTCTTCAAGGGAATAGTGAATGTTTTGATATACTCTGTGAAATCAATGCACTGCTGTATGCTTAAAAGGACCAAAGTACTTAAATATCACATCTTATGTCATTTTCTTATGGTTAAATCTGGGGATTAACTCCGTTAGAGATGTTTTACATTGAAAACAATTTTTTCAGCAACTTTATAACATTTTCTTAGTTATCTAAAGATTCGCTGTTTTGTTCATAATACTTTCCCTAGGTTGTCATATTTATGGACTGACAGATCTAATTATGGATTTTGTTACTTGGCGCCGTCTAGGAAGTATGTTAACTCTTTCTATGTTAGCATACTAAAATATCAAATGGTAATGTTAGCATGCAAATTTTTTGTACAACCATTTTAGGTAATTGTTTACGTTTTAATCTAATAACCATGGATTTGGTTTCTTGTAGCTTTCTTGAAAGTATATCAACTGTTCCCATGTTCGGATGGTAACATTAGCATGCTAACATTTTTTGCTGGAATTCTATCTAATTGGTTATATTTTTAATTTAATAATCGTGGATTTTGTTACTTGGCGCCATTTTGGAAGTATGTTAACTCTTCCCATGTTAGCATGCTATCATTAGCACGGTAATGTTAGCATGCTAATGATTTATGCTAGCATTTTAGCTCATTATTTACGTTTTGGATTTGGTTAAATGGCCCCATTTTGAAAGTATGCTGACTGTTCCTATGTTAGTCTCAACCTTATCTTCTTTTTAAGCAAAGCTAATTTTAGTTAAAATTATACAATTTGGTTGTTTGGCCTCATATTGTAAAAATGCTAACTTTTACCACGTTAGCATGTTAATGTTTATCATGTCAATGTTTATGCTACCATTTTATGCTACCATTTAAAAAAAGGATTATCATGAAAACATTTTATGCTACCATTTTAGCAAATTTTATACGTTTTAACCTAATAATAATGGATTGTGTTACTTGGCGCCATCTTGGTAGTAGGCTTACTGTTCCCATGTTGGCAAGCTAATGTAAGCATATAAATGTTTCATGCTAGCATATTTTAGCAAATATTGTGCGTTTAATTCATTTATAATGGATTTCATTACTTGGCACCATCTTGAAAATATAACACCTGTTTCCACGATAGCATGCTAACAATTTATGCAGGCATTTTTCTAGGTTTTCTACATTTTCCATCTAATAATTAGGAATTTTGTTACTTGAGGCCATCTTGGAAGTATTTGAACTCTACCAATGTTAGCATGCTAACATTAGCATGATATTGTTTACATGCTACCATTTTAGCTAATTTTGCACGGTTTGTCCTAATAATTATGGATTTGGTTCAATGGCGCCATCTTGCAAGTATGTTGACTGTTCCCATGTTAATATCAACATTATCTTACGTTTAAGATAAGCTACTTTCAGCTAAATTTGTCCGTTTTGGTTGTTTGGCGCCATCTTGTAAGTGTGCTAACTGTTCCCATGTTAGAATGTCAATGTTTAGCATGTTAATATTTTAGCGAATTTTCCACGTTTTAACCTAATATTCATGGTTTCCTTTACTTGGCGCCATTTTGGAAGTATGCTAACTGTTCTCAAGTTAGAATGTTAATGTAAGCATGTCAATGTTTAGGCTAGCATTCAAGCTATATTTGTACATTTTCAATTTAATAATTATGGATTTTGTTACATGGCGCCATCTTGGACGTATGCTAACTCTTCTCATGTTAGCATGCAAATGTAACCATGTAAATGTTTCATTCTAGCATATCTAAGCTAACTTTGTGTGTTTGTGTGCTCTTAAGTTAGAATGTTAATGTAAGCATGTAAATTTTTATGCTAGCATTTCAGCTATATTTGTACATTTTCAATCGAAAAATTATGCATTTTGTTGCTTGGCGCCATCTTGGACGTACGCTAACTCTTCTCATGTTCGTATGCTAACGTATGCACATAAGTGTTTCATTCTAGCATATTTAAGATGACTTTGTGTGTTTTAACATATTAGCCATGGCTTGCATTACTTGGTGCTATCTTGGAAATATGATAACTGTTTCCGTTATCGCATGCTAGCATTTAAGAAAATGTTGTAGTATCAACGTTAGCATGCGAATGTTGGATGCTAGCATTATAGCTAATTGTGTACCTTTGTAAAAAGGCAAAAATCCTTATACCAGGCATCGTCTGATGCTAACTTTAGCATATTCACTTTTTAAAGCTAGTTCGGCAGGTATACATTTATTATGTTACTTGACGCTGTCTTGCTAGAAAACACCTGACTGATTAGACACAGGGGGTGGGCATGGAGATGAATAGTTAAACACAGGTGTGGATATAAGGCATGAAATATGTTTGGTTAGATACAGGTGAGTGACACGAGGGGATGAAGAGAGAGAGCTAGGAGAAGGTAAAAGACCTGATTGACTAGACACAGGTGGGAGACACAAGGGGAGGGCATGGAGATGAATAGTTAAACACAGGTGTGGATATAAGGCATGGACTATGTTGGGTTAGATACAGGTGAGTGACACGAGGGGATGAAGAGAGTGAGGGACAGGGGAAGGCAAAAGACCTGATTGACTAGAAACAGGTGGGTGACACAAGGGGAGGGCATGGATATGAATAGTTAAACACAGGTCTGGATATAAGGCATGGAATATGTTTGGTTGGATACAGGTGAGTGACACGAAGGGATGAAGAAAGTGAGAGGCAGGAGAAGGCAAAAGACCTGATTGACTAGACACAGGTGGGGGACAAGGGGAGGGCATGGAGATGAATAGTTAAACACAGGTGTGGATATAAGGCATGGAATATGTTTGGTTGGATACAGGTGAGTGACACGAAGGGATGAAGAGAGTGAGAGCTATGAGAAGGTAAAAGACCTGATTGACTAGACACAGGTGGGAGACACAAGTGGTGGGCATGGAGATGAATTGTTAAACACAGGTGTGGATATAAGGCATGGAATATATTTGGTTAGATACAGGTGAGTGACACGAGGGGATGAAGAGAGTGAGAGGCAGGGGAAGGCAAAAGACCTGATTGACTAGACACAGGTGGGAGACACAAGGGGAGGGCATGGCGATGAATAGTTAAACACAGGTGTGGATATAAGGCATGGACTTTGGGTTAGATACAGGTGAGTGACACGAAGGGATGAAGAAAGTGAGAGGCAGGAGAAGGCAAAAGACCTGATTGACTAGACACAGGTGGGAGACAAGGGGAGGGCATGGAGATGAATAGTTAAACACAGGTGTGGATATAAGGCATGGAATATGTTTGGTTAGATACAGGTGAGTGACACGAAGGGATGAAGAAAGTGGGAGGCAGGAGAAGGCAAAAGACCTGATTGACTAGACACAGGTGGGAGACACAAGGGGAGGGCATGGAGATGAATAGTTAAACACAGGTGTGGATATAAGGCATGAACTATGTTTGGTTGGATACAGGTGAGTGACAAGAGGGGATGAAGAGAGTGAGAGGCAGGGGAAGGCAAAAGACCTGATTGACTAGACACAGGTGGGAGACACAAGGGGGTGGGGGGGCATGGAGATGAATAGTTAAACACAGGTGTGGATATAAGGCATGGAATATGTTTGGTTGGATACAGGTGAGTGACACGAGGGGATGAAGAGAGTGAGAGGCAGGGGAAGGCAAAAGACCTGATTGACTAGACACAGGTGGGAGACACAAGGGGAGGGCATGGAGATGAATAGTTAAACACAGGTGTGGATATAAGGCATGGAATATGTTTGGTGGGATACAGGTGAGTGACACGAGAGGATGAAGAGAGTGAAAGGCAGGAGAAGGTAAAATACCTGACTGACTAGACACAGGTGGGAGACACAAGGGGTGGGCAGGGAGATGAATAGTTAAACACAGGTGTGGATATAAGGCATGGAATATGTTTGGTTGGATACAGGTGAGTGACACGAGGGGATGAAGAGAGTGAGAGGCAGGGGAAGGCAAAAGACCTGATTGACTAGACACAGGTGGGAGACAAGTGGTGGGCATGGAGATGAATAGTTAAACACAGGTGTGGATATAAGCCATGGAATATGTTTGGTTAGATACAGGTGAGTGACACGAGGGGATGAAGAGAGTGAGAGGCAGGAGAAGGCAAAAGACCTGATTGACTAGACAGGTGGGAGACACAAGGGGAGGGCATGGAGATGAATAGTTAAACACAGGTGTGGATATAAGGCATGGAATATGTTTGGTTAGATACAGGTGAGTGACACGAAGGGATGAAGAAAGTGAGAGGCAGGAGAAGGCAAAATACCTGATTGACTAGACACAGGTGGGAGACACAGGGGGAGGGCATGGAGATGAATAGTTAAACACAGGTGTGGATATAAGGCATGGACTATGTTGGGTTAGATACAGGTGAGTGACACGAGGGGATGAAAAGAGTGAGAGGCAGGAGAAGGCAAAAGACCTGATTGACTAGACACAGGTGGGAGACACAAGGGGGGGGGGCATGGAGATGAATAGTTAAACACAGGTGTGGATATAAAGCATGGAATATGTTTGGTTGGATACAGGTGAGTGACACGAGGGGATGAAGAGAGTGAGAGGCAGGGGAAGGCAAAAGACCTGATTCACTAGACATAGGCGGGAGACACAAGTGGTGGGCATGGAGATTAATAGTTAAACACAGGTGTGGATATAAGGCATGGACTATGTTTGGTTGGATACAGGTGAGTGACACGAGGGGATGAAGAGAGTGAGAGGCAGGGGAAGGCAAAAGACCTGATTGACTAGACACAGGTGGGAGACAAGTGGTGGGCATAGAGATGAATAGTTAAACACAGGTGTGGATACAAGGCATGGAATATGTTTGGTTGGATACAGGTGAGTGACACGAGAGGATGAAGAGAGTGAGAGGCAGGAGAAGGCAAAATACCTGATTGACTAGACACAGGTGGGAGACACAAGGGGGGGGGGGGGCATGGAGATGAATAGTTAAACACAGGTGTGGATATAAGGCATGGAATATGTTTGGTTGGATACAGGTGAGTGACACGAAGGGATGAAGAAAGTGAGAGGCAGGAGAAGGTAAAAGACCTGATTGACTAGACACAGGTGGGAGACACAAGTGGTGGGCATGGAGATGAATTGTTAAACACAGGTGTGGATATAAGGCATGGAATATATTTGGTTGGATACAGGTGAGTGACACGAGGGGATGAAGAGAGTGAGGGGCAGGGGAAGGCAAAAGACCTGATTGACTAGACACAGGTGGGAGACACAAGGGGAGGGCATGGCGATGAATAGTTAAACACAGGTGTGGATATAAGGCATGGACTTTGGGTTAGATACAGGTGAGTGACACGAAGGGATGAAGAAAGTGAGAGGCAGGAGAAGGCAAAAGACCTGATTGACTAGACACAGGTGGGAGACACAAGGGGAGGGCATGGAGATGAATAGTTAAACACAGGTGTGGATATAAGGCATGGAATATGTTTGGTTAGATACAGGTGAGTGACACGAAGGGATGAAGAAAGTGAGAGGCAGGAGAAGGCAAAAGACCTGATTGACTAGACACAGGTGGGAGACACAAGGGGGGGGGCATGGAGATGAATAGTTAAACACAGGTGTGGATATAAAGCATGGAATATGTTTGGTTGGATACAGGTGAGTGACACGAGGGGATGAAGAGAGTGAGAGGCAGGGGAAGGCAAAAGACCTGATTCACTAGACATAGGCGGGAGACACAAGTGGTGGGCATGGAGATTAATAGTTAAACACAGGTGTGGATATAAGGCATGGACTATGTTTGGTTGGATACAGGTGAGTGACAAGAGGGGATGAAGAGAGTGAGAGGCAGGGGAAGGCAAAAGACCTGATTGACTAGACACAGGTGGGAGACAAGTGGTGGGCATAGAGATGAATAGTTAAACACAGGTGTGGATACAAGGCATGGAATATGTTTGGTTGGATACAGGTGAGTGACACGAGAGGATGAAGAGAGTGAGAGGCAGGAGAAGGCAAAAGACCTGATTGACTAGACACAGGTGGGAGACACAAGGGGGGGGGCATGGAGATGAATAGTTAAACACAGGTGTGGATATAAGGCATGGAATATGTTTGGTTGGATACAGGTGAGTGACACTCGGGGATGAAGAGAGTGAGAGCTATGAGAAGGTGAAAGACCTGATTGACTAGACACAGGTGGGAGACACAAGTGTTGGGCATGGAGATGAATAGTTAAACACAGGTGTGGATATAAGGCATGGACTATGTTTGGTTGGATACAGGTGAGTGACAAGAGGGGATGAAGAGAGTGAGAGGCAGGGGAAGGCAAAAGACCTGATTGACTAGACACAGGTGGGAGACACAAGGGGAGGGCATGGAGATGAATAGTTAAACACAGGTGTGGATATAAGGCATGGAATATGTTTGGTTAGATACAGGTGAGCGACACGAAGGGATGAAGAAAGTGAGAGCCAGGAGAAGGCAAAAGACCTGATTGACTAGACACAGGTGGGAGACACGGGGAGGGCATGGAGATGAATAGTTAAACACAGGTGTGGATATAAGGCATGGAATATGTTTGGTTAGATACAGGTGAGTGACACGAAGGGATGAAGAGAGTGAGAGGCAGGGGAAGGCAAAAGACCTGATTGACTAGACACAGGTGGGAGACACAAGGGGAGGGCATGGAGATGAATAGTTAAACACAGGTGTGGATATAAGGCATGGAATATGTTTGGTTGGATACAGGTGAGTGACAAGAGGGGATGAAGAGAGTGAGAGGCAGGGGAAGGCAAAAGACCTGATTCACTGGACATAGGCGGGAGACACAAGTGGTGGGCATGGAGATTAATAGTTAAACACAGGTGTGGATATAAGGCATGGACTATGTTTGGTTGGATACAGGTGAGTGACAAGAGGGGATGAAGAGAGTGAGAGGCAGGGGAAGGCAAAAGACCTGATTGACTAGACACAGGTGGGAGACAAGTGGTGGGCATAGAGATGAATAGTTAAACACAGGTGTGGATACAAGGCATGGAATATGTTTGGTTGGATACAGGTGAGTGACACGAGAGGATGAAGAGAGTGAGAGGCAGGAGAAGGCAAAAGACCTGATTGACTAGACACAGGTGGGAGACACAAGGGGGGGGGGGGCATGGAGATGAATAGTTAAACACAGGTGTGGATATAAGGCATGGAATATGTTTGGTTGAATACAGGTGAGTGACACTCGGGGATGAAGAGAGTGAGAGCTATGAGAAGGTGAAAGACCTGATTGACTAGACACAGGTGGGAGACACAAGTGTTGGGCATGGAGATGAATAGTTAAACACAGGTGTGGATATAAGGCATGGACTATGTTTGGTTGGATACAGGTGAGTGAAAAGAGGGGATGAAGAGAGTGAGAGGCAGGGGAAGGCAAAAGACCTGATTGACTAGACACAGGTGGGAGACACAAGGGGAGGGCATGGAGATGAATAGTTAAACACAGGTGTGGATATAAGGCATGGAATATGTTTGGTTAGATACAGGTGAGCGACACGAAGGGATGAAGAAAGTGAGAGCCAGGAGAAGGCAAAAGACCTGATTGACTAGACACAGGTGGGAGACACGGGGAGGGCATTGAGATGAATAGTTAAACACAGGTGTGGATATAAGGCATGGAATATGTTTGGTTAGATACAGGTGAGTGACACGAAGGGATGAAGAGAGTGAGAGGCAGGGGAAGGCAAAAGACCTGATTGACTAGACACAGGTGGGAGACACAAGGGGAGGGCATGGAGATGAATAGTTAAACACAGGTGTGGATATAAGGCATGGAATATGTTTGGTTGGATACAGGTGAGTGACAAGAGGGGATGAAGAGAGTGAGAGCTATGAGAAAGTAAAAGACCTGATTGACTAGACACAGGTGGGAGACACAAGGGGAGGGCATGGAGATGAATAGTTACACACAGGTGTGGATATAAGGCATGGAATAAGTTTGGTGGGATACAGGTGAGTGACACGAGAGGATGAAGAGAGTGAGAGGCAGGAGAAGGTAAAAGACCTGACTGACTAGACACAGGTGGGAGACACAAGGGGTGGGCATGGAGATGAATAGTTAAACAAGACACAGGTGGGAGACACAAGGGGAGGGCATGGAGACGAATAGTTAAACACAGGTGTGGATATAACGCATGGAATATGTTTGGTTAGATACAGGTGAGTGACACGAAGGGATGAAGAAAGTGAGAGGCAGGAGAAGGCAAAATACCTGATTGACTAGACACAGGTGGGAGACACAAGGGGAGGGCATGGAGACGAATAGTTAAACACAGGTGTGGATATAAGGCATGGAATATGTTTGGTTAGATACAGGTGAGTGACACGAAGGGATGAAGAAAGTGAGAGGCAGGAGAAGGTAAAAGACCTGATTGACTAGACACAGGTGGGAGACACAAGGGGAGGGCATGGAGACGAATAGTTAAACACAGGTGTGGATATAAGGCATGGAATATGTTTGGTTAGATACAGGTGAGTGAAACGAAGGGATGAAGAAAGTGAGAGGCAGGAGAAGGTAAAAGACCTGATTGACTAGACACAGGTGGGAGACACAAGGGGACAAGTTCAGACTGGTGAGACGCTCGGCACGACTGATTAGACTGATTAGACACAGGTGTGAGTCATGTCGGTGCAAACGACTGTTTCAATCATGAGATGCTCGTCGATCGGTGAAGGGAGAAAAGGCGCCTTTGAACAATGAACGTCAAATGTTGTTGCTGGAGAGCGTGTGCGTGTGCGTGTGCGGGGATGGATGCAACACAGCCTCAGGCGGCTTGTGGTGTCTCAGCAGCACATCAACATGATTGGCAGGTGTCTGCGCGCCAAGCAGGAATTAACAACCGCCGCTGCCCCGTGGCAAACGAAAAAGCCGCGCTCATCAATAACAGCAAGTGGAAAAAAGCTGATTGAGAATGTCTTTTGAAACTAGGTACTGTAATAGTTCACTACATAATTTGTTTTGACAGGCAATGCTTCCTCCATTGGCGATTTTGTTGTTTTATGTCACCACTTTTATGACCTAATCGAGGTCTGTCAAACTCCTTTTTATTAGGAGCCACATCGCATTTGTGGATGCCCTCAGAGGGCCACATCTAACAGTGAATATAAATAAATATAAACACATAGTTGTTTGAATAATTGTTTCTAAGTAATAAAATAATTGGTTGTTTTAATAATGATTTTATTTGTATTTATGGTGTCTATCTGTATTGGCCCTGTGATGAGGTGGCGACTTGCCCAGGGCGTTAAAATTAGTTCCCAGACTTGCAAAACTCCACTGTGTAAGGGGGAAGCAACATGAAGGTATTTCTGTGTTTCCTTCATGTATTGTAATGAAACAGAAAGATATTGTCTGACCCAAGAACTACAAAAGCGAAGAGGAAGCGGGACCAGACTCCCCACAATGCGACCTCTTTTTGAACTGTTTTTATGAACCTGTCTTCGAACTCTTCTTTTAAAGGCGAACGTTATCACCAGACCTATGTAAGCGTCAATATATACCTTGATGTTGCAGAAAAAAAGACCATATATTTTTTTAACCGATTTCCGAACTCTAAATGGGTGAATTTTGGCGAATTAAACGCCTTTCTGTTTATCGCTCCGGAGGCGATGATGTCAGAATGTGACGTCGCCGAGGTAATACAGCCGCCATATTTTAATTTTCAACACATTGTAAACATTGGGTCTGAGCTCTGTTATTTTCCGTTTTTTCGAGTATTTTTTGGAACCTTGGAGACATCATGCCTCGTCGGAGGGTGTAACAACACTAACAGGGAGGGATTCAAGTTGCACCACTGGCCCGAAGATGCGAAAGTGTCTGCCGCCAGACCCCCATTGAATGTGCGGGAGTGTCTCCACATTTTACCGGCGATGACAGACATGGCACAGAGATGTATGGATAACCTGCAGATGCATTTACAACAATAAAGTCAACAAAATCACAAAGGTGAGTTTTGTTGATGTTGTTGACTTATGTGCTAATCAGACATATTTGGTCGCAGCGTGACTGCCAGCTAATCGATGCTAACATGCTACGCTGATCGACGCTAACATGCTATTTACCGGCGGGGCTAAAGCAGACATGGCACAGAGATGTATGGATAACCTGCAGATGCATTTGCAACGATAAAGTCAACGATATCACAAAGGTGAGTTTTGTTGATGTTGACTGCCAGCTAATCGATGCTAACATGCTATTTACCGCCGATGCTAAAGCAGACATGGCACAGAGATGTATGGATAGCCTGCAGATGCATTTGCAACTATATTACGTTTCCTTCCAACCCACATTTAATGCGAAAAAAACACTTACCAATCGACGGATTTGAGTTGCTCCAGTGTCACAAGATGCGAAAGTCCTGATCGTTTGGTCCGCACATTTTACCGGCGATGCTAACGCAGCTATTCGGCCATGCTATGGCTATAAATAGCGTCAATAGCTATTCACTCAATAGCTTCAGTTTCTTCATCAATAGTATCATACTCCAACCATCCGTTTCAATACATGCGTAATCTGTTGAATCGCTTAAGTCGCTGAAATCCGAGTCTGAATCCGAGCTAATGTCGCTATATCTTGCTGTGCTATTTGCAATTGTTTGTTTACATTGGCAGCACTGTATGACGTCACAGGGAAATGGATAGTCGCATCGCAAATAGCAAAAATCAAGCACTTTAAAGTTTTTTTTAGGGATATTCCGAGACCGGTAAAATTTTGAAAAAAACTTCAAAACATACAACAAGCCACTGGGAACTGATTTTTATTGTTTTTAACCCTATTGAAATTGTGATAATGTTCCCCTTTAACTGTTTACGACTCTGTCCCTTAGAAGCAGCTGTTGACATGTGGTCAGAGAAAGTCCAAATAAAGGGCGAGGCACACAATCTTTTGGCAGAGCCTGGGTGACACTGTAAGAAGTTACAGGTCAACACGTTTCTCCTCAATTGAGCCAAATTGAATTCTGTCTCTGTTTAATTCTTTGCTTCTTAACCTTGTTTAATAGATGTCATCAGTGTTTGAACCTGACTATAATAGCCTTGTTAGACAGTTTGCAAAGGCAGCTGTTTTTGATTATTATATTTTTCACAGATTGGACAGTAACTAGGGGCAGCACAGTGGGACTGGGGTTAGTGCATGTGCCTCACAATACAAAGGTCCTGAGTAGTCCTGGGTTCAATCCCAGGCTCGGGATCTTTCTGTGTGGAGTTTGCATGTTCCCCCCGTGACTGCGTGGGTGCCCTCTGGGTACTCCGGCTTCCTCCCACTTCCAAAGACATGCACCTGGGGATAGGTTGATTGGCAACACTAAATTGGCCCTAGTGTTTGAATGTGAGTGTGAATGTCTGTCTATCTGTGTTGGCCCTGTGATGAGGTGGCGACTTGTCCAGGGTGTACCCCGCCTTCTGCCCGATTGTACCTGAGATAGGCACCAGCGCCCTCCGCGAACCCGAAAGGGATAAGCAGTAGAAAATGGATGGATGGATGGACGGTAACTAAATTCTAAATCAAAATGACAAGCCCATATTTAAGCGTTTATTTTTGATCGCTTTGAAAAATCTAATTTTAATAAAGTGTCAAACATATGCAATTACATGTGCAACATTGTTCTGTCAAAATTTGAAATAAATCCTTTTAGCCAAAAAAGTGTTTTCCTATTTCCAGTCTTAAGGGAATAAGCGGAAGAAAATGGATGGATGTAGCCCACGTAAATGTCGTGGTGGACCACATTAAATGACATGGCGGACTACCTAAAATGACGTGGAGGGCCACTATAAAATGATGTGGCGGATCACATACAATTAAATGGCGGGCCACTTAAATTGAGGTGGAGCTCCACAACAAAATGACGTGGAGGGCCACGATTAAACGATGTGGCGGATCACAGACATTTAAATGGCGGGCCACTTAAATTTAGGTGGAGCTCCACAACAAAATGACGTGGAGGGCCACGATAAAATGATGTGGCGGATCACATACAATTAAATGGCGGGCCAAATAAATTGAGGAGGAGCTCCACAATAAAATGATGTGGAGGGCCACGATAAAATGATGTGACGGATCACATACAGATAAATGGAGGGCCAATTAAATTGAAGTGGAGCTGCACAACAAAATAACGTGGCGCGCCATGATAAAATGATGCTGCGGCTCGCATACAAATAAATGGCGGCCCAATTGAATTGAAGTGGACCTCCACAACAAAATGAAGTAGACGGCCACAATAAAATTAAGTGGCGGATCACATAACATTAAATGGCGGGCCACTTAAACTGAAGTGGACAACTGCACAACAAAATGACGTGGAGGGCCACGATAAAATGATTTGGCGGATCACAAAAAATTAAATGGCGGGCCACTTTAATTGAAGTCGAGATCCACAACAAAATGACATGGAGGGCCACAATAAAATGAAATGGCGGATCACATAAAATAAAATGGCGGGCCACTTAAACTGAAGAGGAGCTCCACAACAAAATGACGTGGAAGGCCACAATAAAATGATGTGGCGGATCCGATACAATTAAATGTCGGGCCAATTAAATTGACGTGGAACTCCACAATAAAATGACGTGGAGGGCCTCAATAAAATGTAGTGGTGGATCATATAAAATTAAATGGCGGGCCGATTAAATTGAAGTCAAGCTCAACAAGAAAATTATGTGGCGGGCCACAATAAAATGTTGCGGATCACATAAAATTAAATGGCGGGCCAGACTAATTTGAAGTGGAGCTCCACAACAAAATAACGTGGAGGGCCAGAATAAAATGAAGTGTGGGATACCATACAGATAAATGGGGGGCCAATTAAATTGAAGTGGAGCTGCACAACAAAATAACGTGGCGCGCCATGATAAAATGAGGCGGTGGCTCGCATACAAATAAATGGCGGGCCAAATGAATTGAAGTGGACCTCCACAACAAAATGAAGTAGACGGCCACAATAAAATTAAGTGGCGGATCACATAACATTAAATGGCGGCCACTTAAACTGAAGTGGAGCTGCACAACAAAATGACGTGGAGGGCCACAATAAAATGATTTGGCGGATCACAAAAAATTAAATGGCGGGCCACTTTAATTGAAGTCGAGCTCCACAATAAAATGACGTGGAGGGTCACAATAAAATGAAGTGGCGGATCACATAAAATAAAATGGCGGGCCACTTAAACTGAAGAGGAGCTCCACAACAAAATGACGTGGAAGGCCACAATAAAATGATGTGGCGGATCCGATACAATTAAATGTCGGGCCAATTAAATTGACGTGAAACTCCACAATAAAATGACGTGGAGGGCCACATTAAAATGTAATGGCGGATCATATAAAATTAAATGGCGGGCCGCTTAAATTGAAGTTAAGATCAACAAGAAAATGACGTGGAGGGCCACAATAAAATGATGTGGCGGATCACATAAAATTAAACTGTGGCCCAATTAAATTGAAGTGGAGCTCCACAACAAAATGACGTGGAGGGCCAGAATAAAATGATGTGGCGGATCACATAAAATTAAATGGCGGGCCAGACTAATTTGAAGTGGAGCTCCACAACAAAATAACGTGGAGGGCCACAATAAAATGGAGTAGCGGATACCATACAATTAAATGGCGGGTCACTTAAACTGAGGGAGAGCTCCACAACAAAATGACGTGCAGGGTCACAATTAAAATAATGGAAGTATGTTAACTCTTCCCACCTTAGCATGCTAAAATTAGCCTGGTAATGTTTACATGCTAATGTTGTTTGCTAGCATTTGAGCTATTTCTGTATGTTTTGACGTAATAATTATAGATTTGGATCAATGGCGCCATCTTGCAAGTATGTTGACTGTTCCCATGTTAATATCAACGTCATCTTATGTTTAAGATAAGCTACTTTTAGCTAATTTTGTACATTTTGGTTGTTTGGTGCCATCTTGTAAGTATGCTAAATGTTCCCATGTTAGAATGTTAATGTTCGTCATGTTAACGTTTTATGCTAGCATTTTAGCAAATTTTCACCGAATATTCATGGATTTTGTTGCTTTTTGGAAGTATGCTAGCTGGTCTCAAATTAGAATGTTAATGTAAGCATTTAAATTTTTTATGCCAGCATTTGAGCTATATTTGTACATTTTCAATCGAATAATCATGAATTTTGTTACTTGGCGCCATCTTGGAAGTGTCCTAACTCTTTTCATGTTAGCATGCTAACATAAGCGTATAAATGTTTCATTCTAACATATATAAGCACATTTTTTATGTTTGAACATATTAATGATGGATTTCGTTACTTGGCGGTATGTAGGAAATTTGACAACTGTTTCCATGATAGCATGCTAACATTTTATGCTAGCATTTTAGCTAAATTTTTACCTTTTCCGTTTAATAATGATGAATTGTGTTACTTGGCTCCATCTTGGAAGTATGTTAAGTCTTGTCATGTTAGCATGCTAACATTTGCTTGGTAAGGTTTAGACGCTAATGTTATATGCTAGCATTTTAGCCAATTTTGTATGTTTTGTCGTAATCATTATAGATTTGGATCAATGGCGCCATCTTGCAAGTATGTTGACTGTTCCCATGTTAATATCAACGTCATCTTATATTTAAGATAAGCTACTTTTAGCTAATTTTGTACGTTTTGGTTGTTTGGCGCCATCTTGTAAGTATGCTAACTGTTCATCGTGTTAATGTTTTATGCTAGCATTTTAGCACATTTTCACCGAATATTCAGGGGTTTTGTTACTTTTTGGAAGACTACTAGCTGGTCTTAAATTAGAAAGATAATGTAAAGTAAGCATTTAAAATGTTTATGCCAGCATTTGAGCTATATTTGTACATTTTCAATCGGATAATCATGAATTATGTTACTTGGCACCATCTTGGAAGTATGCTAACTGTTTTCTTGTTAGCATGCTAACATAAGCATGTTAAGTGTTTCATTCAAGCATATTTAAGCTAACTTTGTATGTTTTAACATATTAGTCATGGCTTGCATTACTTGGCGCTATCTTGGAAATATGTTTCCATGATAGCATGCAAACATTTTAGGTATTTTTGTAAATTTTTACCTAATATTAAGGGATTTGGTTTCACGGCGCTATCTTGTAAGTATGCTGGCTGTTCCCATGTTAGCATCAATGTTAGCATGCTAATGTTTTATGCTTACATTATAGCTAATTGTGTAACTTTTAAAAAGGTAAAAATCCTTGATTTCTGAACTTGGCACCCTCTTAGAAGTGTGTTTCCAATATGAACGTTAGCATGTTAACTTTTTAAAGGTAGAACCGGAACTTGATTATGTCACTTCCTTTTTGTCTGCCTCCATGTACATTTTCACACATTTTTTCTCTTTTTTGCTGGCCTTTTTACAAGTATTGCAGGTGTTTTGTAAAGAATGGCACGTAGCCTGGAGGACATTTCCATATTAAAGTCAACCATCAACACCATGTTTGCTTTGGCCAAACAAAAGACCTCTGAAAGTTTAGGCGGCAGCTCTATAAAGAAACCTGGCGCACGGAATTCGCCAGACGCTGATCCGTGAAGAAGAAGAAGCGCCATTATTTGTCTTCATAAACAGGCTTCAGACAGCAGTGTCGCCAGATGACACAGGTGTCGCCCGTCTGCCCCAGGTGTTATACACGAGACACCCTGAGGGGGTCCACGTGACGGACGGAGTCCAGTGTTGAGGACACACAAGAGCAATTTACCACTCTGGAATGTTTTTTTTTTTTTTGTTCCCTTCATAACTTTTGACAACAGGAAGCGAAATTAACCGTTTGAGTCAAGGAAAGTTGAGTCAATGGAAGCTCAAAACATGGAAACATAAAAGCATCAACACAACCGCTCCCTCTAGGGAAGAGGAAGAACTGCATTTTGATTCTTTAAATGTTGCCCATCATCCACAATCCTAGTGAGACAACAACATGTATTTCTGTTTTCTGTGATTTTCAAGTTAAAAAAAAACAGCTAGCAAGAGGCAGCCAACAATACAGGTAATGGGGGATGTAGTGACACGCACATTCATAACAACATGTAATATTTGCAGTGTTTTGCTCATTTCAAGCAATACCGGAACATCTTTCCCGGGCGCATTGGTACATGGCAACCTACGCTACTTCTATCAACAACAACAGCATCCAGTTTTG
>NC_084625.1:16974786-16997286 GCF_033978795.1 Nerophis ophidion | reverse complement strand
TCCAATCACTACATCACAAAAACATAAGAGTTGTAGAAATGATTGGAAACTCAAGACAGCCATGACATTATGTTCTTTACAAGTGTATGTAAACTTTTGACCATATATATATATATATATATATATATATATATATATATATATATATATATATATATATATATGTGTGTGTATATGTATATATATGTATTTATATATGTGTGTATATATATATATATATACTGTATATACATATATATATATATGTATACATATATATATATATATATATAAATACACACATATATATACACATATATATACATATACACACATATATACATATATATACATACATATACACATATATATATACACACACACATATATATATACATACATACATACATATATATATATATATACACATATATATATATACATACATATATACATATATATCCATATATACACATATATACATACATATATATATCCATATATACACATATATACATACATATATATATCCATATATACACATATATATACATACATATATATATACATATACATATATATACATATGTATATATATATATGAATGTATATATATGTGTGTATATATATATGTGTACATGTATGTATATATATGAATGTATATATATGTGTGTATATATATATGTGTACATGTATGTATATATATGAATGTATATATATGTGTGTATATATATATATATATATATATATATATATATATATATACACTAGATTAAACATCCTAATATACAACTCATATATTGTAATTAACAAATACACTGAATTAAAAAGACATTGCTTTCGTTAATTGCAAAAACTAATGTAAAAATAACATTTCAAACTAATGAAAATAAATCATAAAACCGATCTTGCCTAGTGAATAAATGAGTGTAGTAAAAATTAAAGTAAAAAAGTAAAAATGTTTTTCATGTAGTAATTCATAAAATAATATTAAAAGTGATTAACATATAAATACAATGATCATTTATAAAGCTTTAACAACTAAAGAAAAAATTCTGAAAAATTAAACATTGATATCCTGATACACACTGTATTGCCAAAAGTATTTGTTCACCTGCCTTGACTCACATATGAACTAGAAGTGCCATCCCATCCCTCACCCATAGGGTTCAATATGATGTGGGTCCAACTTTTGCTAATACAGCTTCAACTCTTCTGGGAAGGCTGTCCACAAGGTTGCGGATTGTGTTTATAGGAATCTTCCACCATTCTTCCCAAAGCGCATTGGTGAGGTCACACATTTCTAATTCATCCCAAAGGTGTTTTATCAGGTGCAGGTCAAGACTCTGTGCAGGCCAGTCAAGCTCATCCACAACACACTCGGTCATCCATGTCTTTATGGACCTTGTTTTGTGCACTTGTGCTCAGTCATGTTGGAAGAGGAAGGGGCCCGCGCCAAACTGTTCCCACAAGGTTGGGAGCATGGAATTGTCCAAAATGTTTTGGTATCCTGAAGCATTCAAAGTTCTTTTCACTGGAACTAAGGGGAAAAGCCCAACTCCTGAAAAACAACCATCCATAATTCCTCCTCCACCAAATTTTACACTGGGCACAAGCAATCCAAAATGTACCGTTCACTTAGCAACCTCCAAACCCAGACTCATCCATCAGATTGCCAGATGGAAAAGCGTGATTCATCACTCCGGAGAAGGCGTCTCCACTGCTCTAGAGTCCAGGGGCGCTTTGCATTGAACTTGGTGATGCATGGCTTAGATGCAGCCACTCGGCCATGGAAACCCATTCCATGAAGCTCTCTGCGTACTGTACGTGGGCTAATTGCAAGTTCACATGAAGTTTGGAGCTCTGTAGCAACTGACTGTGCAGAAAGTCAGTTGCTCTATGCGCTTCAGCATCCGCTGACCCTTCTCTGTCAGTTTACGTGGCCTACCACTTAGTGGCTGAGTTGCTGTTGTTCCCAAACTCTTGTATTTTCTTATAATACATATGATAGTTGACTTTGGAATATTTAGGAGCAAGAATAGTTTTCCAGACTGGATTTGTTGCACAGGTGGCATCCTATGACAGTTCCACGCTGGAAATCACTGAGAGCGGCCCTTTCTTTCACAAATGTTTGTAGAAACAGTCTCAATGCCAAAGTGCTTGATTTTATACACCTGTGGCCAGGCCAAGTGATTAGGACACCTGATTCTGATCATGTGGATGGGTGGCCAAATACTTTTGGCAATATAATGTATAAGAGTAAGTCCTACTAGAATTTGAAAAGCAAACTTCGGAAAAAAAAAATGTCAAAGCAGATGAACATGCTTGATTACATACATTTAATTCCCATCAATTGGAAATCCATTTCATGTCAAGGGCGGCCATTCGAATGCAGAAAAATGAGCTGTCAGTCATAGAAATTACATTGGAGCCTCCTTCCGCTCCTCAGGAAGTTGCCTGAAAAAAAAAAAAAAAAAAGAGACATTTGCTGGCATGAAGAGAACTCATTCAGACATTACGAGAACAAATTGAAAGTGAAATCATTGTAATTGTTGTGCTTTTTAATGATCTTTTTTCAAATGTGATCTATACAAATGGTGCCTGGAGACACATATGAGTGTGTGGGGGGAAAAAAAACCTTGACAGGCTGTGAAAAGATAGCAATGGTTTCTTTTACCAAGGTGAGCGGTGAGCGTGTCTCACCGTTATTTTGCGGCTCGTGCAGGTGGCCGTCAAGTGGGGCGGTTCACCGACTCTTTGGCAACAAATTCCTGGGAACACAACTCAAAACAACGTCAGTAGCTTAATGGCTTCACTGCAAAAACTGAAATCTAAGTAAGATTAAATATCTCAAATAAGGGTGATATTTGCTTATTTTCTGTCCGATAAAATAATTATTCTCACTAAGCAGACTTTATGTTAGAAGTGTTTTACTTGTTTTAAGGGTTTTGGTCCTAAATTATCTCAGTAAGATATTACAGCTTGTTGCTGAGATTTGATGAGTATAACATCATTGAAGCTATTTTTGTCCAAAACACAGCCAGCAAAGGTGCACAGGAACACGAGGAAGAAGGGGGGAAAAGGCGAACAAAATGTTCAAAAGTCCCAATTTTGTCAAAAATACCTCCAGTCCCACGAGTCCAGCCGCCGGCCGCACAAGTCCCGGGATGCAAAAAATGTCCAAAACGCACCCGGCAAAGTCCCACGGGAAGTGGGGAAGAAAAGTAAGAAAAGTCGGCATAAGTCCCTGTGGAGAGACGGAGGCGACGAGCCGACAGCAGGGTAGGATAAACAGCGGTCCTACTCAAGATGGCGGCCAGGGGGCGGAGTGTGCGGCGGAGCGAAGAGGTGGGACGTGCTTGGAGCGACAATCCAAGTCAGGTGCGTAGATCACGCACCTGCTCTCAATCCCTGCATCTTGTCCGTCTTCTGCCACGATCGCTCCTCCTTCTCCCCTTTTTTTCTGCAGGAGAAGATGCAGGGATTGAGAGCAGGTGTGTGATCTACGCACCTGACTTGGATTGCCGCGGCGTCGCTGCGCCACACACTCCGCCCCCTGGCCGCCATCTTGAGTAGGACCGCCGTTTGTCCTACCCTGCTGTCGGCTCCGTCTCGACAAAAGTCCCAAAAATGTTCAAAATACCTACCCAGGTTCGACTCCCACATGTCCCACCGCCGGCCGCACAAGTCCCGGGATGCAAAAAATGTCCAAAACGCACCCGGCAAAGTCCCACGGGAAGTGGGGAAGAAAAGTCGGCATAAGTCCCTGTGGAGAGACGGAGCCGACGAGCCGACGGCAGGGTAGGATAAACAGCGGTTCTACTCAAGATGGTGGCCAGGGGGCGGAGTGTGCGGCAGAGCGGAGAGGCGGGGCGCGCTTGGAGCAACAATCCAAGTCAGGTGCGTAGATCACACACCTGCTCTCAATCCCTGCATCTTCTCCGTCTTCTGCCACGATCACTTCTCCTTATCCCTGTTTTTTTCTGCAGGAGAAGATGCAAGGATTGAGAGCAGGTGTGTGATCTACGCACCTGACTTGGATTGCCACAGCGTCGCTCCAAGCGCGCCACGCCTCTCCGCTCCGCCACACACTCCGCCCCATTGGCCGCCATCTTGAGTAGGACGGCCATTTGTCCTACCCTGCTGTTGGCTCGTCGGCTCAGTCTCGACAAAAGTCCCAAAAATTTTCAAAATACCTACCCAGGTTCGAGTCCCACATGTCCCGGCGCTGGCCGCGCAAGTCCCGGGATGCCCAAAATCTCCATAACACACCCAGCCGAGTCTCACGAGAAGGGGGCATAAAAGTTGGAAAACTCGTCAAAATTCCAAAAAATGTTCTACATACCTACCCAGGTTCGAGTCCCACAAGTCCCGGGATGCCCAAAATGTCCATAAAACACCCAGCCGAGTCCCACGGGGAGGGGGGAATAAAAGTTGGAAAAGTTGGCAAAAGTCCCAAAAATGTTCAAAATACCTACACAGGTTCGAGTCCCACAAGTCCCGGGATGCCCAAAATGTCCATCACACACCCAGCCGAGTCTCACGGGGAGGGGGGGTAAAAGTTGGAAAACTCGAAAAAAGTCCCAAAAAATGTCTAAATACCTACCCAGGTTCGAGTCCTACAAGTCCAGGGATGCCCAAATTGTCCATAACACACCCAGTCGAGTCTCACAGGGAGGGGGGATAAAAGTTGGAAAACGCGACAAAAGTCCCCAAAATGTTCAAAATACGTACCCATGTTTGAGTCCCACAAGTCCCGGGATGCCCAAAATGTCCCAAACACACCCAGCCGAGTCTCACGGGGAGTGGGGATAAAAGTTGGAAAACTCGACAAAAGTCCCCAAAATGTTCTAAATACCTACCCAGGTTCGAGTCCCACAAGTCCCGGGATTCCCAAAATGTCCAAAAAACACCCAGCCGAGACTCACGGGGGGGGGGAGGATAAAAGTTGGAAAACTTGGCAAAAGTCCCAAAAATGTTCAAAATACTTACCCAGGTTTGAGTCCCACAAATCCCAGGATTCCCAAAATGTCCATAACACACCCAGCCAAGTCTCACGGGGAGGGGGGAAAAAAGTTGGAAAACTTGGCCAAAGTCCCAAAAATGTTCAAAATACCTACCCAGGTTCGAGTCCCACAAGTCCCGGGATGCCCAAAATGTCCATAACACACCCAGCCGAGTCTCACAGGGAGAGGGGATAAGAGTTGGAAAAAGTCTTAAAAATTGCCAAAATACCTACCCAGGTTCGAGTCCCACATGGAGTGCCACAAGTTCTGAGAATGGTGGCACTCGAACCAGGTCGGATTTTTTAACATTTTACCGCCTTTTCTCACTTTTCTCCTGCCTTCCCGTGGGACTTTGCTGGCCGCGTTTTGGACGTTTTTGGCATCCCAGCCACCGGCAGGACTTGTGGGACTCAAACCTGGGTAGGTATTTTGGACATTTTGGGGAATTTTGCCGACTTTCCAACTTTTATCCCCCCTCCCCATTGGACTCGGCTGGGTGTAATATGGACATTTTGGACATCCCGGGACTTGCCCGGCCATACATAAGATCTTATGTTAGAGTGTTTTACTTGTTTGAAGGGATTTGGTCCTAAATGATCTCAGTAAGATATTACAGCTTGTTGCTGAGATGTTATGACCTATATCGAGTAAAACATGCTTGAAACTAGAATATCAAGGGTTGCAAAGCTGTGTCATCAGCACTCACAAGTATAAAACAACTTTTTTAAAGTATTCTTTTCTTATTTCAAGCATGAAAAAAAAAAAATCATGACTTTGACACAATTGTGGTTCATATTAAAACAGATGACAGCCAAATGGACTTTGCTGTTTTATTTTCAATGAAACACTAGAAAACACATACTCATATAGTAGTGCACTTATTAGTGAGAATATACTTATTTTAAGGTATTTTTGGGTTCTTTGAGGTTAGCTAGATTTACTTGTTTTGGAAAGTCTTGACAAGCCGAATTTTCTTGTTCTATTGGCAGATAATTTTGCTTAGTTCAAATAAAATACCCCTCATTTTTGTTTCTTGTTTTTGAACACTGACTTTTTGCAGGGTACTTTATCCTTACACTCAGATGTGGGGGGCCGAGAGAAGAAAGAATATGCCTCACAAAATGGAACAAGTTTTTTTCGCAAGAAGGTGCGAAAGTGGCAAAAGGATGGAAGGTGTACAAAATAACACCGTCTGACACAACGTGTGAGTTTCCGTGCAAAAAAAAAAAAAAACGGTTTTCAATTTTTATTTTTTTTTAATCTTTTTATTCTTTGATTCACTTGTTGCCCGCCATCCAAAAACATTACGCACCAAAATTAGTTTAGTTGCAGTTAATCAAACAGGGCCAAGATAAGTAAACACATGTCTAGAATAATAATTATTATAAAAAGAATCACGTCCGACCAAACATTGCAGTGGACTCACTGGCACTCATCTAAGGTGGACGCTCTTTCCTCTCCCTTATCTCTCTACTGCTTAAGTAAAAGAACCAATGATAGTCACACACTTGTCCTCTGCTTTTGACCCATCCCCTTGATCACCCCCTGGGAGGTGAGGGGAGCAGTGGGCAGCATCTGTGCCGCGCCCAGGAATTATTTTAGTGAGTTAACCCCCAATTCCTACCCTTGATGCTGATTGCCAAGCAGGGAGGTAATGGGTCCCATTTTTATAATCTTTGGTATGACTCGACCGGGGTTTGAAGTCACAACCTACCGAACTCAGAGCGGACACTCTAACCACTAGGCCACTGAGTAGGTTGCTTGCTTCTTTGTCTTGTCTTAATGTTCTTGTTGCCCCTTTTTAGACTTCTCTCCAAATTTAAAGTTGGAACTATTTGAACTGGCCTCAATAAAATTGACAAGATCTTGGGTTGGGGGAACCTGCTTGGACTCGGCGGACTCTTGGGAGAAGAAGGAGTGCCGCGTGCCTGGCGACCCTTTCGGTCGAGAACGTGAAGATATCCACCTATTGGGAAATTTTACAACAGGACATCTGATTGGAGTAATAGTTGCTCTGTTTTTTTTCGACAAATTGGAAGTTTCTGGCAGTCTTCATAGTACCCCAAAGCTGCCACAAATGATTGGAGGATGCAGGAAAGAACTGTGGACACTCATGTGATTTGGATAACATTGAACTGTCTGCCCGCAGGATGAATTTGAGGACCAGTCATAGACAATTTAAAACATTCTAACTTGGATTGTTCCCTGGCTTCGAAGCTTTACCGAAGGACAGTGCGGCGAAGACACAACAACCTCCCTTCTTGTCTCGCATGGACACACACCTGTTGTTGTTGACTTTGGACTGACTATCGGCTGCACAATACCAAGGCCGCGGAACGGAGTCATGCGGCAGGCTTACACACACACACACACACACACACACACACACACACACACACACACACACACACACACACGCATCCACAAAAAGTATACGCCACACACACACATACCCCAACCCCTATCAAATGCCCTTGACGCGAATCTCTTAGGGGTGATGGACGGCTGGGCAGCGCCTGAAGAGTTGCAGCCTGCTACCGTAGCCCCCACTCTCCCCTCTGTGGCAAGTCTTGAGATGTATGTTGTAATATGTATATGTGCTTTGCTATGGAGGTTTTTTTCCCATTCCAGACTGGGCTCCATTTGGACCCAGTCAAAATTTTATTTTTTACTCATCCTCCCCCAGCATTTACCTTTTTTTCTGATCTTTTACGGGGTGCCTTGTGGCGACCCATCAGTGTTCCTGTTCTGTAACCCTGTACACTTTGTTTGTCTAATCTTGAACAGGTTTGTGCAATGACAATAAAGACCTACCCTACACTACTGAGAAGCAGTTTCGGTGGAAGCGCAAAAACAAAAAGGGCTTAAATCTGATTTTTCTTTGTTTTATTGAAATTCGGTTGTCATGCACAATCAGTACCAATTAAAAACGTTTGTTATCCGGTCGGAATTAGTTTTATCATCATTGGTCAATTACCAAGCCTTGATGAAATAGTGTGTTTTTCGCTCAGCTTTTTGGGGAAATTCTTAGGTCTGGGCTATTCAGCAGGCGGCCCACCATACTAATTAATTAAAAACAGTACTTTATTGCTTCTTTTTTTTTTTTATTAATCAATCCAACAAAGTAATACGCAATAAATCCATAATAATACAATTCCAATTCCAAAACCAAACCAAGCAACATTCCGAATAGCAATCAACAGATTAATTGAGGACACACAAACATGACACAAGACAATCCAAAAGTAGTCAAACAAAAATGAATAATATCAACAACAGTATTAATATTAATAAGAATTCAAACATAGCAGTGATTAGAAATCCCTCATTGAAATTATCATCACAGACATTTATAAAAAAAATAAATACAAAATCAACAATAGTGTCTTACACTTGCATCACATCTCATAAGCTGGACAACACATTGTGTCCAATATTTTCCACAAAGATAAAATAAGTCATTTTTTAGGTTCATTTAAAATGGTTAAAACTAGGAATTTTTAACTTAGCTTTTTTGGGGGAAATTCTTAGACCTGGGCTATTCAGCTGGCTGCCTGCCGTAATGATTAATTAAAAATTGTACGATACTGCTTCTTTTAAAAAAAAAATTAAAAAAATGATTAATCAACCCAACAAAATAATACACAATACCCATTCATCCATTTCCTACCGCTTCATTCAGAATAGCAATCAACAGAGTAATTGAGAAGACACACAAACATGACATAAAACAATCCAAAATTAGTCAAACAAAAATGAATAATATCAACAACAGCATTAATATTAATAAGAATTCCAATATAGCAGTGATTAAGAAATCCCTCATTTACATTATCATCACAGCCAATTGTAAACAAATAAAATCAATACATTTAAAGGCCTACTGAAATTAGATTTTCTTATTTAAACGGGGATAGCAGGTCCATTCTATGTGTTATACTTGATCATTTCGCGATATTGCCATATTTTTGCTGAAAGGATTTAGTAGAGAACATCCACGATAAAGTTCGCAACTGTCGGTGTTAAGAGAAAAGCCTCGCCTTTACCGGAAGTCGCAGACGATGACGTCGCAAGTGTGGGGGCTCCTCACATATTCACATTGATTTTAATGGGAGCCTCCAACAAAAAGTGCTATTCGGACCGAGAAAACGACAATTTCCCCATTAATTTGAGCGAGGATGAAAGATTTGTGTTTGAGGATATTGATAGCGACGGATTAGAAAAAAATCCAAAAAAAAAACGCGATTGCATTGGGACGGATTTAGATGATTTTAAACACATTTACTAGGATAATTCTGGGAAATCCCTTATCTTTCTATTGTGTTGCTAGTTTTAGTGAGTTTAATAGTACCTGATAATCGGAGGGGTTTGTCCACGGGTGTGTTGACGCCAGTGTCTCAGGGGAGTCGACGGCAGCTGTACGGACGGCACAAGCTCAGCAGATATTCTGTAAGTGCTGACTTTTTAACCACAATTCTCTCACCGAAACCTGCTGGTTGACATTCGGTTGGGATCCATGTCCGCTTGACCGCGCTCTGATCCATAGTAAAGTTTCAGCTCCCGGAATTTTAAACAAGGAATCACCGTGTGTTTGTGTGGCTAAAGGCTAAAGTTTCCCAACTCCATCTTTCTACTGTGACTTCTCCAATATTAATTGAACAAATTGCCAAAAATTCAGCAACACAGATCTCCAAAATACTGTGTAATTATGCCGTTAAAGCAGACGACTTTTACCTGTGTGTGCGTAGCGCTCATACTTCCTAAAAACGCGTGACGTCTTGCGTACACGTCATCATTACACAACGTTTCCAAGACGAAACTCCCGGGAAATTAAAAATTGTAATTTAGTAAACCAAAAAAGCCGTATTGGCATGTGTTGCAATGTTAATATTTCATCATTGATATATAAACTATCAGACTGCGTGGTCGGTAGTAGTGGGTTTCAGTAGGCCTTTAAACAAATAAAAACATTTTTAATTTTCCTGAGGGAACTCTCCTGAAGGAATCAATAAAGTACTATCTGTCAGGAAAACGCATGGCCGCCGTTTTGTTACCCCAAGATGCAAGAACCAGGAGAGCTGAGAGCAGGTAAGATGACTTTAATTATCATCAAAGAAAAACACGAAGCAGTCTTGCAAACAGAAGTTCCAAACAGAGAATTATCTTCGAGCACTGAGGAGTGCTCGAGTGAAAACATAAATAGACATATGTTGATTGGCAGCAGATGTGGACCGGCAGGTGAGGAGAAAACAGTGCTCCGCGGAATAAACAAGAAATTTAACAAAATAAGAGCACTGACGGGAAGTAAATACAAAAACAAAGAAAACCAACAGAAATGAAGTGACAGATCGTCACACTATCTATCTATCAATTTATCTATCTATTTAACTCACAATCCATCTGCATCCTTGGGTTCCTCTGCTCCACATTTAATTGAACTGTGACAGGCACGCTGTTTGAATGGAGGATAAGTGGACGTCACGACAGGTTGTAGAGGACGCTAAAGACGGTGCCTAAATGATCTCAGTAAGATATTACAGCTTGTTGCTGAGATTTGGTGACCTATATCGAGTAAAACATGCTTGAAACTAGAATGTCAAGTGTTGCAAGGCTGTGTGATCAACAGTCACAAGTATAAAACTACTTTTTTAAAGTAATCATTTCTTATTTCAAGCATGAAAAAAAAAAATCATGACTTTGACACAATAGTGTTTCATATAAAAACAGGTGACAGCCAAATGGACTTTGCAGTCTTATTTTCAATGAAACAATAGAAAATACGTACTTGTATAGTAGTACAGTTGTTATTAGTGAGAATATAAGTCTTTTAAAGGGGAACATTATCACAATTTCAAAAGGGTTAAAAACAATAAAAATCAGTTCCCAGTGGCTTGTTGTATTTTTTGAAGTTTTTTTCAAAATTTTACCGGTCCCGGAACATCCCTAAAAAAAGCTTTAAAGTGCCTTATTTTCGCTATCTTTGAAACCACTATCAATTTTCCTGTGACGTCATACAGTGCTGCCAATGTAAACAAACAACAGGAATACCACAGCAAGATATAGCGACATTAGCTCGGATTCAGACTCGGATTTCAGCAATTTAAGCGATTCAACAGATTACGCATGTATTGAAACAGATGGTTGGAGTATTAAAGTATTGAAGAAGAAACTGAAGCTATTGAGCGAATAGCTATTGACGCTATTCATAGCCATAGCATGGACGAATAGCTGCGTTAGCATCGCCAGTAAAATGTGCGGACCAAACGATCAGGACTTTCGCATTTTGTGATAATGGAGCAACTTAAATCCGTCGATTGGTAAGTGTTTTTTTCGCATTAAATGTTGGTGGAAGGAAACGTAATATAGTTGCAAACGCGTCTGCAGGTTATCCATACGTCTGTGCCATGTCTGCTTTAGCACCGACGGTAAATAGCATGTTAGCATCGATTACCTGGCAGTCACGCCGCGACCAAATATGTCTGATTAGCACATAAGTCAACATTAACAAAACTCACCTTTGTGATTTCGTTGACTTTATCATTGCAAATGCATCTGCAGGTTATCCATACATCTCTGTGCCATGTCTGTCATTGCCGGTAAATAGCATGTCAGCATCGATTAGTTGGCAGTCACGCCGCGACCAAATATGTCTGATTAGCACATAAGTCAACAACATCAACAAAACTCACCTTTGTGATTTCGTTGACTTAATCGTTGCAAATGCATCTGCAGGTTATCCATACATCTCTGTGCCATGTCTGTCATCACCGGTAAAATGTGGAGACACTCCCGCACATTCAATGGGGGTCTGGCGGCAGACACTTTTGCATCTTCGGGCCAGTGGTGCAACTTGAATCCCTCCCTGTTAGTGTTGTTACACCCTTCGACAACACACCGACGAGGCATGATGTCTCCAAGGTTCCAAAAAATAGTCGAGCTGAGACCCGTGTGTGTAATGTATAGAAAATGAAAATGGCGGCTGTATTACCTCGGTGACGTCACGTTCTGACGTCATCGCCACCAGAGCAATACACAGAAAGGCCTTTGATTCGCCAAAATTCACCCATTTAGAGTTCGGAAATCGGTTAAAAAAATGTATGGTCTTTTTTCTGCACCATCAAGGTATATATTGACGCTTACATAGGTCTGGTGATAATGTTCCCCTTTAAAGGTATTTTTGGGTTCATTGAGGTTAGCTAATTGTACTTGTTTTGGAAAGTCCTGACAAGCCAAATGTTCTTGTTCTAATGGCAGATAATTTTGCTTGGTTCAAATAAAATAACCCTCATTTTTGTATTTTTGTTTCTTGTTTTTGAACACTGACTTTTTGCAGGGTACCAGTGATTGTTTAATTGATTACAAAAAAATAAACAATACAGATGAAAAAAAGAACTATAATAACGAGCCCCCTAATCCGTGCGACCCTTGGAAAACACAAAACGGACTGATAACTTTTTAAAAACACATTTTTAGAGTGGACTCATGATTGACCCCAGGGGAACCTCATTCGTTGGATAACTAAATGAATGCCAAAAATAAATAAATACAAATGTGGCGGACAACACGGAGCTAACATTAGGATAAACAGTCCTGGTAGGTGTCCGGAGTCCAAGCCTGAGCTAAGTAAGCACAACTGACAAGTTATTCAGCTGGCTGGGAAATCCCACTTACTTGTCTGGCATCAAACTCGTCATGTGATTTAATACAACAAATTTGATTGAGTCATGAGGTAGATTGTCTGTCTGCAAACTGAGTGTGCGTGTGTGTGTGTTTGTTTGTGTGTGTGTTGTCACGCACCATCGGTAAATGGGACAGGAGTGCTTAGTGATGTTGTGGATGAGAAAGGCCGTCCAGGGATCACACAGTCATTCAGTGCGCCACTGCAATCAATACGTGCGGGGAGGGATGAGTGCGGTACAGAGACTTGTTCCGTAATGGAAAGATCACACGTTTGATCCCGGGGGCATTCTCTTTTCATACCACTTTTATTTCCACCTGCGGATACACGACATAAGAAGTGTTGCGCATTCTTTTTATACAGTATGTTGGTGCATCTCAAATATGACATTTAAGTAGTAAAAATAAATAACCAGTGCGTGTCTGAGTTCAAGTAAGCGGTTCAATTGTGCGACACCAGTTTGGAGCATGTGTCCACAGTACATACAAGAGGAGAACATTCAATGCCGGGTCCTTGGACAGAAGAGTCGCCGCTGATATCACATGATGCTGTCACTTCCTGTCAGACAATTGAGAGAGAGAGAGGCAGTCAGAAATTAGGCACTCAGTGTTCCGGATGTAACGTAGAGTGGATCTATGATAGAGCCCTGGGGAACACCACTTTTTATTTCCAATGGTGATTATTTACATATGCTGTTGCAGTGCGGTCCGTACGCGTCCAGCATGAGCGAGCTGGCCTGTTCCAGGTTCCACTGGCAGCGCCGCAGGAGAGCCTCGCACTCGGACCGGGAACGCAGGCCCAGACGAAACAACTGCTCCACCTTCATCCACAATGAAAGAAAACAAAACAGTACAACAAGAGTCATCTGATAAGGTTTTTGTTGTTGTCGTCGCCATACAACTTGGGACAAAAATTTTGGGACATTTCCCAGCTACATGAAGTAAAAATTAAGAAAAAATGAGTGTTGCTCCGCCCATTTTTGCGGCTATCCAACATTGTGGAATGAATATTACAAGATTTTGGATGGGTTTATTTTTTTTACTTTTAATTCATCAAAAAGTTAAAGTACCACTGATAGTCACTTAAATTACTCTCTGCGTTTGATGCCCTTGTTCCACCCCTTGGGAGGGGAGGGGAGCAGTGAGCAGCAGCGGTGGCCGCGCTCGGGAATCATTTTGGTGATTTAACCCCCAATTCCAACCCTTGATGCTGAGTGCCAAACAGGGAGCTAATGGGTCCCATTTTTATCGGCCGGCGTTTGAACTCACACCTACCGATCTCAGGGCGGACACGCTAACCACTAGACCACTGAGCAGGCTATTTTAAAAAAAAAAAAGAAAAAAAAAAAAAAAGAGTGTTGCCCGTGATTTAATTTTTGGGACAAATACACAGCATGGTTGCCATAAGTCAGAATGACTTGAAATTTCTTACACAACTGAATGCAGTCGCTACAAAACGACTCACGGTAACTTCCAAGGCAATTTGTCGAATCACCACCAAAGTTGGTACCCACCTAGAGGGTGTACAAAATAGGTAAAAAACATGGCCGCCATCAAGCAAAACAATAATTGCAGGTGCACTTAACTAGGTGCTCATTTGTCTAATGCAGTCATTCTCAAACTTAGTGTTATGCGTGCTCCATTTAGTGGTACAGCAAAGAAGTCTGGAAATACACTATATTGCCAAAAGTATTTGACCACCCATCCAAAGGATGAGAATCAGGTGTCCAAATCATTTGGTCCGGCCACAGGTGTATAACATCAAGCACTTAGGCATGGAGACTGTTTCTACAAACATTTGTGAAAGAATGGGCCGCTCTCAGTGATTTCCAGCGTAGAACTGTCATGGGATGCCACCTGTACAACAAATCCAGTTGTCAAATTTCCTCAGTCCTAAATATTCAAAAGTCAACTGTTGGCTTTATTATAAGAAAATTGAAGATTTTGGGAACAACAGCAACTCAGCCACCAAGTGGTAGGCCACATAAACTGACAGAGAGGGGTCAGTGGATGCTGAAGCGCATAGTGCAAAGAGGTCACCCACTTTCCGCACAGTCAGTTGCTACAGAGCTCCAAACTTCATGTGACCTTCCAATTAGCCCACGTACAGTACGCAGAGAGCTTAATGGTAAGGGCCGAGCAGCTGTATCTAAGCCATACAAAAACAAGTCCAATGCAAAGCGTCAGATGCAGTGGTGTAAAGCACATCAGCACTGGACTCTAGAACAGTAGAGACGCATTCTTCGGAGTGACGAATCACGCTTTTCCATCTGGCAATCTGATGGACAAGTCTGGGTTTGGAAGTTGCCAGGAGAACGCTACGTTTCGGAATGCATTGTGCTGAGTGTGAAATTTGGCGGGGGAGGAATTATGGTGTGGGGTTGTTTTTCCAGGAGTTGGACTTGGTCCTTAGTTCCAGTGAAATGAACTTTGAATGAGCCAGGATACCAAAACATTTTGGACAATTCTATGCTCCCAACCTTGTGGAAACAGTTTGGAGCAAGCCCCTTCCTCTTCCAACATGACTGTGCACCAGTGCACAAAGCAAGGTCCATAAACACATGGATGACAGAGTCTGGTGTGGATGAACTTGACTTGCCTGCACAGAGTCCTGACCTGAACCCGATAGAACACCTTTTGGATAAATTAAAACGAAGACTAAGAGCCAAGCCTTCTCGACCAACATCAGTGTGTGAACCTCACCAAAGCGCTTTTGGAAGAATGGTCGAAAATTCCTATAAACACACTCCGCAACCTTGTGGACAGAAGAGTTGAAGCTGTAATAGCTGCAAAAGTGGACCGACATCATATTGAACCCTATGGCTTAGGAATGGGATGGCACTTCACGTTCATACGTGAGTCAAAGCAGGTGGCCAAATACTTTTGGTAATACAGTGTATGTACTGCATATGGAGTATCACTCTTGACAATATTTGTGCACTGTGTGTAACGTGACAGTGGCCAAAATATTAAATAAAACCTTAGTCCTACCAGTCTACTGTATTTTTTTTAAACATTTATAGAATTTTTTTGACACAGACCTAACAGAAATACAATACAATACAAATCAAATATTATTTCGTTACTTTAAAATCAGTCAAATAAGTGCAGGCAAATATTGATATAAAGCCACAGACTGAATGCAGCAATACACAAAAGCAAACAAAAGGCTCAACAATCATCCACAATTTTGACCACGTCTCAATCGGGGTCAAACTGGAGATCAGTCTCGTTACACTACTGTATTTTAATGTTGATTATTATGGCGGTACTTGGAGAGCCAAGTTTTTTCTAAGGTGGTATTTGCTGACCGGTCTAATGATTACATGTGTTTTCCACAAGGCGCCACAAGCGTCATTTACACTAAAATTTGATATTTTGACTGTGAGCTACCTTCAAATGGTCGACGGCCTGCTGGATTCCCCAGTCGTGACTTTGCAGCGCAGCCTGACACTCGTCCAGAGTCACCCCATGAACGGCTCCTTGGACCTGCTCCAAGACAAACACGGCGCAGGATGTTACCAGACCCTCGCTTCGTGCGTGTTGTCTTCTTCCCTGCACACACCTGTATGATGCTCAGCTCCCGTTGCATGCTGGGAGCTTCCGTCCGTCCGTTGTTGTTGTTGTAAGAGGAGTTGGACTTGGCCCGGGCAGGGTGCTGTATCATTGGTTTGACCGCCGCCATATTGGCTGCGCCGTACCTTGATTAGAGGGAGACAGGAAGTATTAAATACTGCCTTTTGAAACCAGTTTTTCAAAGTGTATTTACACAATACTAAAAATTCTATTATAGACAAAGTGTATATAGAGAAGTATATTAACTTAAATAAGAGTGTTTTGAGCTAAGTGCTATTACTGGTTATGTGGTTTGCTTTAAGTTGCAAGTAAAAGGTTGAGTCACAAGAATCCCTGCCATTAGTTAGCATAAGAAAAGTCAAAGTGACCCCCTTAAGATCCGCCTAAAACATCTGATCTTACTCGCTAGCATTAGCTTGTAGCTAAAGATCAACATAACTTAGTTTTACACACATGAAAAGGAAGAAAGTGAGTGTAAAAGACAGTGCCGAGGGAAAAAAAGTGGATAATATTCTCTAACTTAAAGAAATCATCAAAAGCATGACCGAGCGTGTCGCCAACTTGACGAAGCAGTTTAAGCGTATCACTGTGAGTCTGCAGCATACTGAAGCAAAATGAGTAACACCAGCCAAGAATGTTGAAATAATAAGGAAACGGCGAAAATGTATCCATGAAAATATCAAGAAGCTGCTGACGGTGTGTTTAACAGAGAAGCAGATTGAAGAAGAAACTGTCAAAGTCCATTCTCAAAGGTAAAGGCTGTACATTATTAGTTATTAGTTGTACATTCGGTATAGCTCGGTTGGTTGAGTGGCCGTGTCAGCAACTTGAGGGTTGCAGGTTCGATTCCCGCTTTCGCCATCCTAGTCACTGCCGTTGTGTCCTTGGGCAAGGCACTTTACCCACCTGCTCCCAGTGCCACCCACACTGGTTTAAATGTAACTTAGATATTGGGTTTCACTATGTAAAGCGCTTTGAGTCACTAGAGAAAAGCGCTATATAAATATAATTCACTTCACTTCTATTATATTGTATTTATACAATATATATTTTTACATGCAAGTTTCTTTTCAAAAGTTATGTACTAAGGGTGCACACAAAAGAAAAATCGATTCACACTTGAATCGCGATTCTTATTCATTCTGATTCTAAATCGATTCATATTAAAAAAAATTAAAGATTTAAATATATATCATACATCCTATATATACATATATATGTATAGATGTACTGTAGGAAGGGGATTCATAGAGCCCCACTCGTCCCGGTTTACCCCCCCCCCCCCCCGCCTCTTATCTGAGATCCACCCAGGAACGGGACCATATGAAACCCTTACCAACTGTAATATATATATATATATATGCATTTAGAAAATAGATTTTGTAGTTTAAAAAAAAAAATATATATATATATATACTTATTTATTTAAAAAAAAAAATATATATATATATATATATATATATATATTATTATTTAATTTTTTTTACTAAAAATCTATTTTCTAAATACGTTTTAAGGCCATTTCTATGCAACAAAGAGCTTTACTAACCTGAAAGCTGTTTTAAAAAAGTTTAATTATAATTACACCAAAAAAAATATATTGCGAGAATCAGTTCAAATCGAGAATCCTGTTGAATCGAATAGTCACCACAGAAATTCAATCCTCAGGTGCCCAAAGAGTCACATCCCTACAAGTTAAATGTTAACATTTGGGTGTGGGCGGGACAAACACAGATTTAATTGGTTTCTATTCATGTCAATAGGGGATGTTGACTTTATATACAAGTGTTTTTAGGTAACAGCTCCTTCACAGGACGAATTAAACTCACAAGTTGAGGTACTTTCGGAGAATATATTTTTGTCATTTACTTATATCCATTTTTTTTCAGTGTAGACTGAGGGAATCAAAAGCAAACATCTTGGAAGGAATGACGTCAAAGGGCACAAACATTGGGAGGTGTGTGAAGTGATTCACCACATAGGGAGATAAATACACGCGAGCCTGTCAATCAAGCAGAGATTGTATTGAGTGATTCTTCTGCTTAGAGAAGCTGCGGTAAAAACAGCGTTGTATGTGCCAGCGGGGCGAAAAATAGAACGCGCTTGCATAACTGCCGCTACAAGCATCTTACGCCAATAACTCTAGATATGTCGTCATCGCACCTTTCCAGTAAAGCTGGTCGCTCTGGCAATGGGGCCAGGGCAGAGCTCTGCGAGCTGTCAATCGCAGAGGAGAGTCCACGAGGCTCCCGCAAGGCCAGAGGATCCAAAAAGGAGGAAGAAGAACCAGGAGGCGGGCCTTTGGGAGGGGAGCAGGACAGCAGGGGACCCAGGAGGCCAGACGCCCGACGGGGGGAGACGGAAAGCGGGGGAGGTGGAAGGAAGGCGGAGGACGGCACCAGAGTGAGCGGCGAGGAGGAGCGCGAGCCCGGCTGGGAGAGGGCGCGGTCCCGCGGAGGGATCTGAGGTGGGGTGTCCTCCAGCTCCAGAGAGATGGAGCTGTGGTGCGGGTGGGAGGTGCCCTTGGAGGGGCGCAGCGGCGGCGCGGGGCTGCGGGGTGGCACCACCGGTCGGTCCCCGAAGCCCGACGTGAAGCTGGAGGACGGCGAGGGAGGCGGCAGGTAGATCTGCCGGTGAGGCGTCAGCGGCGCCAGCGGCAGTGGGAGCGGCGAGGAGGGCAGAGAGCGGCCTGTCGCCATGGGAACCTGCAGCTTCACCATCACCTATGTCAGCCCGGGGACAGAAAGTTAGCTCAAACAACGACACTTCGGACTTTAACACCTATCCACCTCTCGCTGGAGCTCCTGGAAGAGGTCGGCCGACTGAGACTCGTTCCTGCCCAACATGGCGGCGCCGGAGGGAGTGGGCGGGGCCTCTTCCGTTGTCCCTTTGTTGATGGATCGCACCTCCTGGTCCTCCGATTGGTCCGGCAGTTCCGTAGCAACCTCGTCGTAGGTCGGCTGTGGGAGGGGCCAGTCCAGGATGGAGGGCGTGTCCTAAAATATTGAAGTTACTTATACTTGGCAATATTTTTATCATGATTCAAATGTCCTGCTAATATATCCCTCTATACATTTTCTACCGCTTATTCCCTCTGGGGTCGCTGGTGCCTATCTCAGCTACAATCGGCGGTATATTCAAAATAAAATTAAAGGCCTACTGAAACCCACTACTACCGACCACGCAGTCCGATATATATATACATATATATATATCAATGCTGAAATATTAAAATTGCAACACATGCCAATACGGCCGGTTTAGTTTACTAAATTACAATTTTAAATTTCCCGCGGAGTTTCCTGTTGAAAACGTCGCGGAATGATGACGCGTGTTTGTGTCGTTATTGGTTGGAGGGGACATATTAGCCCAGCACCACTTACGGCTAAAAGTCATCTCTTTTCATCGCGCATTTACACAGTATTTTGGACATCTGTGTTGCTGAATCTTTTGCAATTTGTTCAATTAATAATGGAGAAGTCAAAGTAGAAAGATGGAGGTGGGAAGCTTTTAGCCTTTAGCCACACAAACACACGGGGTTTCCTTGTTTAAAATTCCCGGAGGTGAAGCCTTACTGTGGATCAGAGCGGTCAAGCGAACATGGATCCCGACTACATGTCAACCGGCAGTTTTCGGTGAGATAATTGTGGAAATAAGTCGCCTCTTAATGGAGATCAGCGGAGCCAGCGTCCTCCTGCAGCTGCCGTAACTTCTCTCAGAGACTCTGGCGTCAAAACACCCGTGGCCACACCCCTCCGACTTTAAGGTACTATTTAACTCACTAAAACACTAGCAACACAATAGGCAGAAAAGGGATTTCCCAGAATTATCCTAATAAATGTGTCTAAAAACATCTGAATCGCTCTCACTGCCCTCACCTTTTTTTTGTTTTTTTTCCTTGGCCTTCACTCTCACTACCCTTATCCACAAATCTTTCATCCTCGCTCAAATTAATGGGGAAATTGTCACTTTCTCGGTCCGAATAACTCTAGCTGCTGCTGGCTATTACTGTAAACAATGTGAGAATGTGAGGAGCCCTACAACCAGTGATGTCACACGCACATCGTCTGCTACCTCTGGTAAGGGCAAGGCTTTTTTATTAGCGACCTAAAACTGCAAACTTTATCATCGATGTTCTCTACTAAATCCTTTCAGCAAAAATATGGCAATGTCGCAAAATGATCAAGTATGACACATAGAATGCTATCCCCGTTTAAAAAAGAAAATCTCATTTCTGTAGGCCTTTTTACAGAGGTTCCTTTAAGTGACCTGACCCTTAATGTGCGGACCAGGGAATAGTTTTTCATTGATTATGGTACAAAAAATATATATCAATCAGATCATCTACCTCAAAGCTAAAAGCAGGTAGTTAAGCTTATATTTATGGGATTGGTTTTATTATCCTTATTGGACAGAATGCACCAACGTTTCTGAAAGCGGAACAATAAACGGGTTATTTCTTTGTTTGCTTCTGATGCAAGAAGGGTGCAAATAGCGAGAGACAAAGTCAGCCATTTAAGCGTGAAGCATTAAGTCAGCAATCGATGCGCACCATCTCGTCACATTGCGTGCATCCGAGGGGAAGAGGTTATGACATTCCCGGGCGAAAGGCGGCGAGCGCGGACCCCCGAGACGCCCCCTGATGTTGTTGTTGTTTAAGTGGCTGCAGTCCTCAGCTGCTGCTTCTTATTTGGAGGAAAAACGCTTGGTTCATTGCGTTTTAGCTCGTCTTCACAAACTTACAGTAAAAAAGGCAAGCAGAGGAAAAGCCCCGCCCTCACTTACGGTAACATATTTAGGTGGTTTGTTGTGCTAATCAATACACGTGTTAAAATGTAATAAGCACTTATTCTGCTGTTGTTTGGATACTTCACATTAGTTATTTTCCATACATTTGAGTATGGATCCAACGCAGTAGTTATTATTAACAGTCTTGTTCATACTAATGCGGATACTGATTCTTTAAATTATCAAGATCATTGAATGATTACATTTCATCATCACAAATATAATCAGACATAACCACAGAATGAGAGTGGAACAACATCAAGGAAATATATATCGTTTTCCTTATCCTCTAATATTACAAACATTATTTTGAGCAAATTAAACTAAAAGTGCAAAATGAGTAAAGAAATAAAAAAACTACTAATAGTTTTAATTTATATCCTTTGATTTTTTCACTTAAAGTCATCCTGTGTCCAGGGACTTATTTTAAACAATAACAAAAACGCCCAAAAACGATTTTAGGATAATAACAAAAATATCGATCTAATCGCTGTAGTATTGAACATAAATTGAGACTATATGTGTCAACAATACTGTTGATAGTTGAAGTGATCCGCCTATCTGTTTACATTCAAGAGCTCCATCTTAGCGTATGTATATATACATATGTATATATGTAAATATACTGATCTTGTAATGATACCAATATTTTGGTACCGGTACTAAAATTATTTTGGTACTTTTCTAAATAAAAGAGACCACAAAAAAATTACATTATTGGCATGATTTGAACAAATAATCTTAGGGCATATTAAACATATGTTTCTTATTGCAGATAAGTCCTTAAATACAACAGTGAACATACTAGACAACTTGTCTTTTAGTAGTAAGTAAACAAACAAAGGCTCCTAATTATTCTGCTGACATAAGCAGTAACATATTGTGTCATTTATCATTCTATTATTTTTTCAACATTAAGGACAAGTGGAAGAAAATTCATTTATAATCTACTTGTTCATTTACTGTTAATATCTGCTTACTTTCTATTTTAACATGTTCTGTTAAAATGTAATAATCATTTATTCTTCTGTTGTTTGATACTTTACATTAGTTTTGGATTATACCACAAATTTGGATATCATTCCGTACCAAGTAGTTTCAGGATCATACATTGGTCATATTCCAAGGTGTGTATATATATATATATATATATATATATATATATATATATATATATATACACACACACACACACACACACACACACACACATTTGGGCTGCGAATCTTTGGGTGTCCAACAATTCGATTCAATATCGATTCTTGGGGTCACGATTCGATAACATATCAATTTTATCGATTCAACGCGATTCTCGATTCAAAAACGATGTTTTTCCGATTTAAAACGATTCTGTATTCATTCAATACATAGGATTTCAGCAGGATCTACCCCAGTCTGCTGACATGCTAACAGAGTAGCAGATTTTTTTTTTAAAAAGCTTTTATAATTGTAAAGGACAATGTTTTATCAACCG